>NC_084758.1:23283436-23365936 GCF_033978785.1 Entelurus aequoreus
TCACCGAACCCTTCTTTAGTAAAAAATAAAATGTTGTTTTTTTTTCAAATTCAAGAAAAAGTAATATGTTTTTTTACTGGTGCACAAAATGAACCGTGCATGAACATCACATTGTTCAAAGAACAACACCAACACAGTGCATGAACTCACAACAAATTACACACCTTACACACATTACCATGAATTGATTAACGTGGACCCCGACTCAAACAAGTTGAAAAACGTATTCGGGTGTTACCATTTAGTGGTCAATTGTACGGAATATGTACTGTACTGTGTAAAGTGTACTGTTTCATATAATGTATTCTCTTCCTTTGCAATCTGCTAGTAAAAGTTTCAATCGATCAATCAAACAACCTGCAAATCAGATGGAAAATTAGAGGGAACATTGTTTGGGGGTATCCATAATACGCTGATAGGGAGAAGTTTTTATTTACATGATAAGTCGGATGTGTCTTTACCTCCGAACCCGGTTAAGAACCACTGGTCTAGAGAGAGGATACTATAACAAGTGTTGGTGTGTCAGCCTTGTCACAATCAGTACAGAAGAGGGGGGCAGATCGATTCATAAATTGGTGGTGTTGATACCAAGGGTAAAGTGATATTAGGTCCATAATTGTATTTTCTCAAAATATGTTTTGGGTTGTTTTTGTTATTGTCCACAAACTCAGGGAATAATTTCCTAGACACAAAACTAAAGGAATTGAAATGAGTATTAGATTGTAGTCTTTGCCTTATGTTTAGTTATTGTTTTGATCATTGGAAAATAAGGAACTAGTTTGTGTTAATTTTGTTAAACTGTCAATAAATTGAAAAATGTAGAGTTAGTACATGTGATCGGTATTGGTGTCGGCCGATCTCACTCATGGATGATCGGAAACGGATTCAGCAGCATAAAACCTTGATCAGACCATGCGACCTTTGATTGAAATACATGTGTAGGTGGACAACAACAACAACAACAACGGTGAATGACAGGATACTTGAGTGTGGCCCCTGCAAGATTTACAAGAAGCTCAGAACTCTCCATCTACAAAGCATACCCTTTGCTTAATCTACTTTAAAGGTAAATTCATGTGGATCAATCAAGCCTTTTCATTCCCACAATTACATTAAGTGTTTTCTATAACTTGAGAGTCTTTCGTGACTGGGACTGAGCATCATTGTGCTCTTGAAGTGAATCACTTTAAAGGTGCCATCAAATGTGCCTCACTTCAGCTCTGATGAAGCCTTTGATATGCCTTCATTTCATCAGGCAGTAGAAGAGAATACACAGTTCATATACAAGAAGAAAATGATTGACTTAATACCAGAAATAGTGGCCAAAGATCATCTATATGACAAGGGTTTTCGGTCCCAAATTTGGAACTGAACTCGGGGTTGGTCTGATGTCATTTAGTCAGTTTTACAGCAAGATACAGACAGCACTCTTGTAGGTTTGAACCATGAGCCACTTTCGAGAAATACAAATCTATTCCTTTCACAAATTACCATTTGCTTGCCACGGGCAGCAGATAGCGATGTCGACAAAGATCATCTCACAATATATAAAAAAAAAAAAAAAACAGGTAAACGTCGATTAACAGGAGGTGGTACGCAGATGTTAGGTTGCTGTGAGAGAAGTTGCCAGGAAATGATAGAGGTGACACAAAAGGGATAGAGTGTGATGAAGATGATAAAAACAAGGGAAGATTAGAGTATGACACATTAAGATAGAACAGATTAGGCTCACAATGAAGCGCTGAAAAGATCCTCAGAGGGAATTTCAACACAATGAAAGGGAATTACAATGTCGAAGAAGATATTCTTGTAATGTGATTTTTCTTTTTTTTGTTAAAGCAAACGGCCAATTATCTTGTTAATCAGAGTTCTTCAATAGAGAGTTTTCTACCAATGCTGATATGAGTAATAAGATCATTTTTAAACGTCTTGGCCGCTTGATACACAACAAGAATAGTGCAGTTTTTTTTTTTCCTCCTCTATGAATCATCCCCTGCCAAAAACTGGTGACAAAACTGAGGTATGGGTTCCATATTTACCGTCTGGGCAAGATCAATAGGTCCAGCCATCAGGAATATCCACATGATTCATGCGTTATCTGTATTACATTTTCAATACATCCATCAATTGTTAACCTTTTTCCAATGGTTTCTTCAGTGAACAATGCATGAATTGTAATGACTTAAGGATGTTGCTTTATGTAAATAGTGTAGGGCTGCAACAACTAATCAATTAAATCGATTAAAATTGATTATTAAAATAGTTGCCGATTAATTTAGTCATCGATTCGTTGGATCTACGCTATGCGCCTGCGCAGAGGTTTTTTATTTTTATTTTTTTAATGATTTTATTTTATTTTATTTTATTTTTTTAATAAACCTTTATTTATAAACTGCAACATTTACAAACAGCCGAGAAACAATAATCAAAATAAGTATGGTGCCAGTATGCTGTTTTTTTTCTATAAAATACTGGATAGGATAGAAATGTAGTTTGTCTCTTTTATCCAATTATTAATTGATTAATCGAAGTAATAATCAACAGATTAATCGATTATTAAATTAATCGTTAGTTGCAGCCCTAAAATAGTGCACACAAAATGTATGGTTGCTTGCTATGTGCAGTGTTGAGAAAATTGCTTGGTAGTTGGTATATATATATATATATATATATATATATATATATATATATATATATATATATATATATATATATATATATATATATACACTACCGTTCAAAAGTTTGGGGTCACCCAAACAATTTTGTGGAATAGCCTTCTTTTCTAAGAACAAGAATAGACTGTCGAGTTTCAGATGAAAGTTCTCTTTTTCTGGCCATTTTGAGTGTTTAATTGACCCCACAAATGTGATGCTCCAGAAACTCAATCTGCTCAAAGGAAGGTCAGTTTTGTAGCTTCTGTAACGAGCTAAACTGTTTTCAGATGTGTGAACATGATTGCACAAGGGTTTTCTAATCATCAATTAGCCTTCTGAGCCAATGAGCAAACACATTGTACCATTAGAACACTGGAGTGATAGTTGCTGGAAATGGGCCTCTATACACCTATGTAGATATTGCACCAAAAACCAGACATTTGCAGCTAGAATAGTCATTTACCACATTAGCAATGTATATAGTGTATTTCTTTAAAGTTAAGACTAGTTTAAAGTTATCTTCATTGAAAAGTACAGTGCTTTTCCTTTAAAATTAAGGACATTTCAATGTGACCCCAAACTTTTGAACGGTAGTATATATATATATATATACACATATATATACACATATATATATATATATATATATATATATATATATATATATATATATATATATATATATATATATATATATATATATATATATATATATATATATATATATACAGTCGTGGTCAAAAGTGTACATACACTTGTGAAGGACATAACGTCATGGCTGTCTTGAGTTTCCAATAATTTCTACAACTCGTATTTTGTTGTGATAGAGTAATTGGAGCACATACTTGTCGGTCACAAAAAACATTCACGAAGTTTGGTTTTTTTAATGAATTTATCACAGATCTACTGAAAATTTGACCAAATCTGCTCGGGTCAAAAGTATTGACATTTTAAATATGTTTTTCATCATCGCTTTTATATCTGCCTCCAAACCTTTTAAAATATGCCCAAGTTTGCACTGATGCAGTAGCCTAATGGGGTTCCTGGCCTCTAGGACATGTGATTGCAAATGTAAAGAAAGTGTATTTTTGGGTGGCAGAGGTGCGAAAGTCTCAAAACATGACATGAAAATAAATAGATATTATATGATTCGAAAAATGGGGGGAGAGTTGGGAGTTTGCCCAACCAGTCTATATGTGCTTTGTGGACTTGAAGAAGGCATTCGACCGTGTCCCTCGGGAAGTCCTGTGGGGAGTGCTCAGAGAGTATGGGGTATCGGACTGTCTGATTGTGGCGGTCCGCTCCCTGTATGATCAGTGTCAGAGCTTGGTCCGCATTGCCGGCAGTAAGTCGGACACGTTTCCAGTGAGGGTTGGACTCCGCCAAGGCTGCCCTTTGTCACAGATTCTGTTCCTAACAGTTATGGACAGAATTTCTAGGCGCAGTCAGGACGTTGAGGGGATCTGGTTTGGTGGCTGCAGGATTAGGTCTCTGATTTTTGCAGATGATATGGTCCTGATGGCTTTATCCGGCCAGGATCTTCAACTCTCACTGGATCGGTTTGCTGCAGAGTGTGAAGCGACTGGGATGAGAATCAGCACCTCTAAGTCCGAGTCCATGGTTCTCGCTCGGGAAAGGGTGGAGTGCCATCTCCAAGTTGGGGAGGAGATCTGGCCCCATGTGGAGGAGTTCAAGTACCTCAGAGTCTTGTTCACGAGTGAGGGAAGAGTGGATTGTCTTCAGTAATGTGGACGCTGTATCGATCCGTTGTGGTGAAGAAGGAGCTGAGCCGGAAGGCAAAGCTCCCAATCTACCGGTCGATCTACGTTCCCATCCTCACCTATGGTCATGAGCTTTGGGTTATGACCGAAAGGACAAGATCACGGGTACACGCGGCCGAAATGAGTTTCCTTCGCCAGGTGGCGGGGCTCTCCCTTAGAGATAGGATGAGAAGCTCTGTCATCCGGGGGGAGCTCAAAGTAAAGCCACTGCTCCTCCACATGGAGAGGAGCCAGATGAGGTGGTTCAAGCATCTGGTCAAGATGCTACACAAACTTCTCCCCTAGGGAGGTGTTTAGGGCACGTCCGACGGGCAGGAGGCCACGGGAAGACCCAGGACACATTGGGAAGACTATGTCTCCCGGCTGGCCTGGGAACGCCTCGGGATCCCCCGGGAGGAGCTGGACGAAGTGGCTAAGGCAGTGGTTTTTAACCTGGGTTCGATCGAACCCTAGGGGTTCGGTGAGTCGGCCTCAGGGGTTCGGCGGAGGTCAAAACACACCCGACTCATCGTGTAAATACAAACTTCTCCCTATCGGCAAATTACAGATACGGCAACATTTGAGTGATTTGCAGGTGTGTAATTTGTTGTGAGTTTATGCACTGTGTTGGTTTTGTTGTTTGAACAAGGTGATGTTCATGCACGGTTCATTTTGTGCACCAGTAAAAAAAACATGGTAACACTTTAGTATGGGGAACATATTCACCATTAATTAGTTGCTTATTAACATGCAAATTAGTAACATATTGGCTCTTAACTAGTCATTATTAAGTACTTATTAATGCCTTATTCGGCATGGCCTTATTATAACCCTAACCCTCTAACCCTGACCCGAACCCTGACCAAATCACTCTAAATTAAGTCTTTGTTACTTAGAATATGTTTCCCATGTTTCCCATACTAAAGTGTTACCAAAAACATATAACTTTGTCTTGAATTAGAAAAAAAAAACATTTTATTTTTCACTAAAGAAGGGTTTGGTGAATGCGCATATGAAACTGGTGGGGTTCGGTACCTCCAACAAGGTTAAGAACCACTGGGCTAAGGAGAGGGAAGACTTGGCTTCTCTCCTAAGGCTGCTGCCTCCGCGACCCGACCTCGGATAAGCGGAAGAAAATGGATGGATGGATGATTAGAAAAAGTATCACAATATATTTCCATATTAATATTCTTCCCTTAGGCTTCAGCCACCCCCGCGACCCCAAGAGGGACAATCGGTAGAAAATGGATGAATATTCTTCCCACCCTTAGTTGTTACTGCTGGTTAATACATCGTAAGTGCAACAGCAGATGTGACCACATTGTAACATGCCAATTGTCACTTTAACGTTTGAAATGGAAATTAACTACATTACCAACTCCTTACTTTCTAACACCGTTATCCCTCACACTGGCAATCAGTAGTCACGTTGTAAGTACCGTATTTTTCGGAGTATAAGTTGCTCCAAAGTATAAGTCGCACCGGCCGAAAATGCATAATAAAGAAGGAAAAAAACATTTATAAGTCGCACTGGAGTATAAGTCGCATTTTTGGGGGAAATGTATTTGATAAAAGCCAACACCAAGAATAGATAGTTGAAAGGTAATTTAAAATAAATAAAGAATAGTGAACAACAGGTTGAATAAGTGTACGTTATATGAGGCATAAATAACCAACTGAGAACGTGCCTGGTATGTTAACGTAACATATTATGGTAAGAGTCATTCAAATAACTATAACATATAGAACATGCTATACGTTTACCAAACAATCTGTCACTCCTAATCGCTAAATCCCATGAAATCGTATACTTCTAGTCTTTTACTTGAATGAGCTAAATATTATTATTTGATATTTTACGGTAATGTGTTAATAATTTCACGCATAAGTCGCACCTGAGTATAGGTCGCAACCCCGGGCAAACTACGAAAAAAACTGCGACTTATAGTCCGAAAAATACGGTAATCATTAATAGAGCAATTGGCCAATAACACAACATGTAAGTAAATCATTTGACAAATGTTGTGCATGGTTTTAATTTGTCTCTTTACCTTTCTAACAAAATGTTACTTTCTGTAGAACAACAGAGTACCGCCAGGTTTGGAATGATCCTAAAACAAACAAAGAGTCATCTCTCCAGGTAATTAGTAGACTTTTCTGCCACATTGATTCCATTTAATACCACGGTTAAAAACAAAGAAAGGCATTTAGTCCTGGAAGCATCTTTATAAAAAGAGAATTCCTTATGATCTAATTAATCCTGTCCATGCCCTGAGGTATTTTCAATTTGGTGAAAGACTATTAGAGCACACACAAAAAGAAAATAATGAGGATGTTTATTTGCGGGGCAATGGATGAAAGCTGACGATACCTGCAGATGGGACAAAGTCAGGTGGAAACACAGGACAATTATTTAACTAAGTGTCCAAATGGAAAGGTGTTTTGTAGAAGAGCAACAACAAAGAACAATCCCATCAAAATGTGATTACTGCCCCTCAAAGCTTGGACCGTCACTTATGTAGTAACACATTAGCCACCAATGACAGCTTGAGAGAAAGTGTCATGAAGACTTTGATTTAATAATGACTTCAACCGCCGGGGTACGGATGGAGAATGTGACAATCTGCGACAAAAGCACTCTCCATTTGTGTCGTGTATGAAAATGTCATGCGATGGATGTTCTATTTTCAGAAAGCCCATTACTTGAAATACTTTGAATCTCATTGGCGAAAAGACCAACTGAATGAGAAGGGGCAATTAAATTCATCTGCATTACACAATAAAATGCAGCAAGATTCCCAGAGACCAAAAAAAGTCTGCGGGCTATAGAGAGTTTTCTATTAGGGCTCCAGTACTATGGAATGCCCTCAGTAGAAGCATTTAAGTCCCATCTTAAAACTCATTTGTATACTCTAGCCTTTAAATAGACCCCCTTTTAGACCAGTTGATCTGCCGTTTCTTTTCTTTTCTGCTCTGCCCCCCCTCTCCCTCGTGAAAGGGGGAGGCACAGGTTCGGTGGCCACGGATGAAGTGCTGACTGTCTAGAGTCGGTTACCAAATATGTGTTGTGAACCCGTTCTCAAACAATGGCAATAAAAACTATTCTGATTCTGACCCGGGGTGGACCGCTCGCCTGTGCATCGGTTGGGGACGTCTCTGCGCTGCTGACCTGTCTCCGCTCGGGATGGTCTCCTGCTGGCCCCACTATGGACTGGACTCTAACTATTATGTTAGATCCACTATGGACTGGACTTTCACAATATTATGCTAGATCCACTCGACGTCCATTGCACCGGTCGCCCTAGGGCCTAGTAAAACTCACAAAGATACTAGAGATGTCCGATAATGGCTTTTTTGCCGATATCCAATATTCCGATATTGTCCAACTCTTAATTACCGATATCGATATATACAGTCGTGGAATTAACACATCATTATGCCTAATTTTGTTGTGATGCATTAAACAATGTAACAAGGTTTCCCAAAATAAATCAACTCAAGTTATGGAAATAAGTGCCAACATGGCGCTGCCATATTTATTATTGAAGTCACAAAGTGCTTTTTTTTTTTTTAAACATGCCTCAAAACAATAACAGTGCAATACTTGTTCATAACATGGTCACTACTGCCTAGTTTCTCTTGTTATATTCTTATTTTACTGTTATATTTGTATTCTCATTGTTGCTTTTTATTTTTATTCTTATTGTAATATTTTTCTATTCTGTTTCCACTTTTTAAATTCGATCTCAATTCAGTACACTGCTGCTGGAATTTTAATTTTCCTGAGGGAACTCTCCTGAAGGAATCAATAAAGTACTATCTATCTATCTATCTATCTATCTATCTATCTATCTATCTATCTATCTATCTATCTATCTATCTATCTATCTATCTATCTATCTATCTATCTATCCAAACAGCAGCTTGGAATTTGGGACATGCTCTCCCTGAGAGAGACTATGAGGAGGTTGAGGTGGGTTTATATTGTAGCGTCCCGGAAGAGTTAGTACTGCAAGGGATTCTGGGTATTTGTTCTGTTGTGTTTATGTTGTGTTACGGTGCGGATGTTCTCCCGAAATGTGTTGGTCATTCTTGTTTGGTGTGGGTTCTGTTGCGTTTGACCAGATGTTCCTCCAAGTGGGATGTAAAACGCTGGTCAGTCCCAAGTTCCTTAATGACATATAAACTGACTCAAAGGTACCACCCAGCACAGAATAGTTATTTTGTAATTTTATTGTCAAATATTTGAGAATAGAGACCAGCCTCGAACAACACATACAAATGCGCAGCCCAAGTTGATCTCGCATTCCAAAGGAAAAAGCCACTCTTTTCACACAAAGAAAGCCCCCATCTCCCCCCCCCCCTCCTCTCAACACTGATAAGAAGAGAGACTTGGGGGTTGTGTTCACATTCCTGATGGTTTACGACCCTGCCTAAACAGGCAATCTGAAGACAAAGAGAAACTAGTATACAGAGTAAAATGAAGGAAAAAATATGAGCTGATTCAAACATGATTATCAATAAAGAAATAGCTCTTAAACATATGCATTATCCACAGTTCACAGTGTGGCGCATATTTGTAACAGTGTTAAAGTTGCTTATACGGTCACCCTCAGTGTGACCTGTATGGCTGTTGAACAAAATGAATTGCATTCACTTGTGTGTATGTGTCGAAAACCGCATATTTTAGGTGACTGGGCCGGCATATAAAGGCAGGTTGCCTTTATTGACGCTTTGTACTTCTTCCTACGTCCGTGTTCACAGCGGCGTTTTACTTTCTGAAACCGATACTGATAATTAATAAACCGATACCGATAATATCCGATATCACATTTTAAAGCATTTATCGGCCGATATTATCGGACATCCCTAAAAGATACATTTCTCCAGGCATTATTAGCCATTTTGCATGTGTGGTTTAGGAGTTATGTTTAAATAAGCGTTCCTCTCCAAGGTTTCTCTTTGTCATCCCACTGGGTTGTGAGTTTTTCCTTGCCCTGATGTGGGATCTGAACCGAGGATGTCGTTGTGGCTTGTGCAGCCCTTTGAGACACTTGGGATTTAGGGCTATATAAATAAACATTGAAGGTATCGAGAGAAAAAAATGAAATCTGCTAAGTTTACAGAACAAAACTTTTTGTGCTTAAATGCATGTCGACTCTGATATTCTGACAACATACTCTTAACATCCATCATAGCCGAGCCAAGCGGAGTAAAATGGTTTATCTTATGAAAATTGATCTGTAGCTTTAATTAATTCTTTCCTCACCTCCCGCAACCCGGTCGATAAAGAAAAGGCTAAACTTGAAAAATGCCTAATGGTACCACTATGATAATTCTCAGCATTAAGCGCCACTTTATTTGAAATGCTACGCGAGTATCGCCACACCGCCATCAATATTTCTCCCGCATCCCAGAAATGAGATAAATGTGTTCTAATAAAATAGATTCTGCAAGCCTCCGGGTCAGGCTTGATGCCAAACAGTAGGAACATTGTTCAAGGAAGGATTTATTCATCTTAAGACTGAAATGGCATTGGAACACTCTTTGCAGAACAAAACCAAAGACTAAAGTGCAAGTCCTTCTTCTCCGAGAAACAAAACTGAAGGAATATTTTACAAATGTTGGGTCATTCTAAAGTTCAGATGTCTTTTCACCCATTCTCACAAAAGTAATTGAGTATTTAAAGCAGGGGTGTCCAAACGACTGCGAAAATCTCCAACTTAACTTCAAATATCTGACAGTATAATTGCTGCAGGTTTGCCGCGATCTTGTGGAATTCATCAGTAAACCATTTCAGGTTAATGACCATGAATTGCACTTTGAAGTGTATACCCACCACAGGATTTTTGATATAGAACCCAATCCAAACAACTTTTTTCCACTCATGTTGCAAAAAAACTGACACAAAAAGTCGACACACATAACACAACCCGCTCACTGAACTTTGGGGATGTTATAAGAAAACCAGCACAACACATCATTCAAAATTACACTCATTTAAATCCCCTGCAATGCATGATGGGACAAAAGCAAAACACACTCTCCAAACTGATCCATATTTGGCGCATTTTAGAAACTTGATATTTCTGATTGATTACAATCAATCAATCAATCAATCAATCAATGTTTATTTATATAGCCCTAAATCACAAGTGTCTCAAAGGGCTGTACAAGCCACAACGACATCCTCGGTACAGAGCCCACATACGGGCAAGGAAAAACTCACCCCAGTGGGACGTCGGTGAATGACTATGAGAAACCTTGGAGAGGACCGCATATGTGGGTACCCCCCCCCCCCCCCGAAAGCAATGGATGTCGAGTGGGTCTGACATAATATTGTGAAAGTCCAGTCCACAGTGGATCCAACACATCAGCGGGAGTCCAGTCCACAACGGGGCCAACAGGAAACCATCCCAAAACTTTAAGGAGGTCGTCAGGGAGGTAAACAAGGTAGGAGTTGAACTTTCACACAGTCTTAAAATCCACGTATATCAATTATTAATTATATATTCATTACCGTACAATGCGGGCCCCAAGTCAAAAAGTTTGGACACCCCTGATTTAAGGCATTTTCCTTAGAAATGTTATCCAAATCTTTGTGTTTTTTGTTCATTACTAGTATTAACATTTCAACGTGTTCTCACTACACGATGCTTTTACCTTTGTTTACTTGGGTGACCTGTATATCATCAATTGGACACCCTCCCTTCGAGGTCGGCAACCGCCAGCTCTTTAGCGGCGCCCTAGTGGCTCACTGGAGCTTTTTCAAAAATTTATGAAAATGGACAAAGATGGGGGGAAAAATATTTTTTGTTCTAATATGGTTTCTGTTTGAGGACAAAGATGACACAAACCTTCCGAATTGTTAGAAATCCCACTGTTTATATTATGCATGCTTCACTGACGAGAGAATTTGGCGAGCGCCGTTTTGTCCGACTAATTTCGGCAGTCCTTGAACTCACTGTAGTTGTGTGGACTGTGACACAACAGTTTGTTGACATGTAAAACTTTCTCCAACGCTGCCACAGAAAGACGTGTTTCATGCCACTCCTTCTTTGTCTCATTTTGTCCACCAAACGTTTTATGCTGTGCGTGAATGCACAAAGGTGAACTTTGTTGATGTTATTGACTTGTGTGGAGTGCTAATCAGGCATATTTGGTCACTGCATGACTGCAAGCTAATCAATGCTAACATGCTTAAATATTGCATCATTATGCCTCATTTGTAGGTATATTTGAGCTCATTTATTTTCCTTTACTTATGTCCTCTGTGTATTTAATTGATATTTGTGTGTCTCATGACACATTATCGTTATGTAAAATTGGCTGCATTTCTGATAGTTGTTTGTGTGCCATGTTGTTCCAGACAACAGCAAACATTAACCAGCTCGCAAAGATTTTAATAAATCCATTAGAAGAAGACAGCCTGTTTTTTCCTTTAACTTGGACACACACATCTATACCTTTGGCCATTCTAAGCCAGTAATGTCCAGTAGTTAGTTATTTCACCCTCTGAGAAGCCTCCATTTTACTAATGTGTTTCAATGTTGTAAAGAATAAACATTACATTTCAACATTTCTGTCAATGAAAATTTGCAACAGCCTGCGACACATAGTCATTTTGATGGTGGGCTATTATAGCTAATATAGACACTTACGTCATGTGTTGCCTTCATCATAACACTTATATAAGACTTTAAATTTTTTGCGGCGCCAGACAGATTTTTTTTTTTTTTTTTGTATTGTTGGTATAATTTTTCAACATTTTGGGTAGCCGACCCCTGCCCTGACCTAATCATAGCTTTAATATTATGTAGTGTGAAACATGCATATTAAATGACAAAATACAACAATATAATGTTATGTAGAGCAGTGTATTTCAACCTTTTTTGAGACAAGTCACATTTTTTGCGTTGAAAAAATCCGGAGGCACACCACCAGCAGAAATCATTAAAAAACGAAACTAAGTTGACAGTAAAAAGTCGTCGCAATTGTTGGATATGACTTTAAACCATAACCAAGCATGCATCAATGTAGCTCTTGTCTCAAAGTAGGTGTATTGTCACGCCCTGTCACATCACGCCCTGACTTATTTGGAGTTTGTTGCTGTTTTCCTGTGTGTAGTGTTTTAGTTCTTGTCTAGCGCTCCTACTTTGGTGGCTTTTTCTCTTTTTTTTGGTATTTTCCTGTAGCAGTTCCATGGCTTTCTTTGAGCGATATTTCCCGCATGTACTTTGTTTTAGCAATCAAGAATATTTCAGTTGTTTTTATCCTTCCTTCCTTCCTAGATTGTTGATTGTCATGTCATGTTCGGATGTACATTGTGGACGCCGTCTTTGCTCCACAGTAAGTCTTTGCTGTCGTCCAGCATTCGGTTTTTGTTTACTTTGTAGCCAGTTCAGTTTTAGTTTTGTTCTGAATAGCCTTCCCTAAGCTTCAATGCCTTTTCTTAGGGACACTCAACTTTTGTTTATTTTAGGTTGGGTTGCTATCAGCACTTCAGTCATCAACAATTATATCATCTGAGAAATGGACATTGAAACAGTGTAGGTCTGACTTGGTAGGATATGTACAGCGAGCAGTGAACATAGTGAGCTCAGAAAGCATAAGAACAAGTATATACATTTGAATATTTACAATTCGGGGAGGTGGGATGTGGTGGGGGGAGGGTGTTCGTCAAGGGTTGTAGTTGCCTGGAGGTGTTCTTTTAGTGCGGTTTTGAAGGAGGATAGAGATACACTTTCTTTTACACCTGTTGGGAGTGCATTCCATATTGATGTGGCATAGAAGGAGAATGAGTTAAGACCTTTGTTAGATCGGAATCTGGGTTTAACGTGGTTTGTGGAGCTCCCCCTGGTGTTGTGGTTATGGCGGTCATTTACGTTATGGAAGTAGCCACCCAGAAAACGTATGTAATGGTATGGCCATTGAGCTCTGTGCCCATACAGAATGGCCTCTGGCATGGGCGGCGGCCGCTGTTACATGTCTGCGACCACGACTGTGAAAATGCAAAGAGCTAACTAACCGTCCTCATTTAATTGTGCATAATTAGTGAGTACGCCTCAAAAAATTACTGGAAACGTGGCTTTAGATGATCGAAAACTCATCAAAGATGTAAAAACTGAAGAAAAACAATCCAAGTTTTGAAGTGGAGTGGGTTCCACTCATGCATTCAGAAATTATTTTAGGGCAAGCTAGAGGATTTACACGAAAGCCTAGGAGAATATTAAGCCAAGCTTTTAACATGAAAGAATCTGTTCTTGATTAAAGATATGAAAGCAACTTTACACGACAGCAGCGTGGCTGACCGGCATATTAAAAACTCTCATTTCATGTTAGCGTATACTCAAGGGATTAACAATTTACTGGCTAAAAAAAAAAATCCTCTTAGAATGGGATGCATATCAAGTTAGTGTATTACTTTTTCACCCTGTCTCTATCGTTGCTCTGGAACTTAAGCAAGCTGAAATCCTGTTTTGTCTGCGTGCACACTGATGGCATGAACTGGATTCCTTCAGCTTTCTTAAGCTTTATATGTGGATGGGGGAAAACAAGGCTAAAATGCATACCCTTCACTCCCCAAGCTGGGGATTAGGTCTCAATAGGAAGCCATGGTTTTACATGAGTGGAGGATAATAAGAGTGGAACCCTGCTAAACCTGTAGAACAACGATGACAGAGACGTGTAGAAAGGCGACCTTGTGTCTAAATGTCTTCTAATAAGTCCCATGTGACAACATGATGATGGATCCAGAAGGAAATACGGCAAATATTATGAAACAGGACAAATATAGCAATAAAATGAGCAGAAAATAAGAACCATCTTAACCTTAAAACACAGTAATGCTCCCAGCCCCTTTGGGAGTATGACACACAGGCAAAAACAGCCTCCACTTGCCCCAAGGGTAGCCAAGAGTATATATCAAAATGGTGAATATATTTTACGGTGTCAGAGACCACCTGCGGCAATTTGTAGGTAATGCGTTGGCTCTGAGCCTGACTTAAGTTGCCAGCGAGCGAACATGTATGTGGGCGTCCACACAGCTTAGAGTGTTCGACTTGTTCATGCAGGAATAGCATCACAGATGTACTAATTAATGCACAAACCCCGTTTCCGTATGAGTTGGGAAATTGTGTTAGATGTAAATATAAACGGAATACAATGATTTGCCAATCATTTTCAACAAAGACAACATATTTGATGTTCAAACTGATACACTTTTTTTTTTTTTTGCAAATAATCATTAACTTTAGAATTTGATGCCAGCAACACGTGACAAAGAAGTTGGGAAAGGTGGCAATAAATACTGATAAAGTTGAGGAATGCTCATCAAACACTTATTTGGAACATCCCACAGGTGTGCAGGCTAATTGGGAACAGGTGGGTGCCATGATTGGGTATAAAAAAAAGCTTCCCAAAAAATGCTCAGTCTTTCACAAGAAAGGATGGGCCGAGGTACACCCCTTTGTCCACAACTGCGTGAGCAAATAGTCAAACAGTTTAAGGACAACGTTTCTCAAAGTGCAATTGCAAGAAATTTAGGGATTTCAACATCTACGGTCCATAATATCATCAAAAGGTTCAGAGAATCTGGAGAAATCACTCCACGTAAGCGGCATGGCCGGAAACCAACATTGAATGACCGTGACCTTCGATCCCTCAGACGGCACTGTATCAAAAACCGACATCAATCTCTAAAGGATATCACCACATGGGCTCAGGAACACTTCAGAAAACCACTGTCATTAAATACAGTTCGTCGCTACATCTGTAAGTGGAAGTTAAAGCTCTACTATGCAAAGCGAAAGCCATTTATCAACAACACCCAGAAACGCCGCCGGCTTTGCTAGGCCCGAGCTCATTTAAGATGGACTGATGCAAAGTGTATAAGTGTTCTGTGGTCTGACGAGTCTACATTTCAAATTGTTTTTGGAAACTGTGGACTTTATGTCCTCTGCAACAATGAGAAAAATAACTATCCGGATTGTTCTAGGCGCAAAGTTAAAAAAACAGCATCTATGATGGTATGGGGGTGTATTAGTGCTTAAAGCATGGGTAACTTACATGTATGTGAAGGCACCATTAATGCTGAAAGGTACATACAGGTTTTGGAGCAACATATGTTGCCATCCAAGCAAAGTTATCATGGACGCCCCTGCTTATTTCAGCAAGACAATGCCAAGCCACGTGTTACAACAGCGTGGCTTCATAGTAAAAGAGTGCGGGTACTAGAATACCACAACAGAGACCCCGGACTGTTGAACAACTTAAGCTGTAAATCAAGCAAGAATGGGAAAGAATTCCACCTGAAAAGCTTCAAAAATTGGTCTCCTCAGTTCCCAAACGTTTACTGAGTGACGTTAAAAGGAAAGGCCATGTAACACAGTGGTAAAAATGCCCCTATGCCAACTTTTTTGCAATGTGTTGCTGCCATTAAATTCTAAGTTAATGATTATTTGCAAAAAAAATTAAGTTCTCAGTTCGAACATTAAATATCTTGTCTTTGCAGTCTATTCAATTGAATATAAGTTGAAAAGGATTTGCAAATTCTGTTTTTATTTACGAATTACACAGCGTGCCAACTTCACTGGTTTTGGGTTTTGTAAAATGAGGCCAGTTAGTCTAGTCAATAACAGCAAAATGTATAAACGTCAGAAAAAACTATGCTGTGTTCTGGCGCTTTTAGAAAAGTAACCTGACCACTCATATAATTGTAGGGTTTCATAGATGAACTGCCTACAAACACACACAAAAACAACTTTCAAATCACTATTTTAACACAAAGGACAAACAAAAGTCTCGGTCTGTTGTTCAAGGTTATAAGGCAAAAAGTGCCGGTACAAAAAGGTGAAACCCTCCCCTCGCTTTAGCTTGATGTCGCCCCTCGTACAGAATCTCTCCGCGCTCTTCCCTCCATAAATGCAGCCTCTGCGTTCAGTACCACTTACCGACTTCAAGGTGACGCAAACGCATTGGTGTTAACTCTACAAAGTACATAAGTTTCAGACAGAGACGCGGGCTCTTGATCGAGACAGAGGAAGAAAGCTGTGATAGTGGTGGCGGTGGAGCGAGGAAGGAGGTGGAGGTGAGATGCCACGCGTCTGAGGAACACCTTCTGAAGTGTCGAAAGATGGGCCCGATTGATGAAAGAGACAAGGAAAGAGGAAGGAGAGTACTGGTAGGGAGGGTGTGAGCTGGAGACAGGAGCAACATGATGTCACATCTGAGGCAAAGGAGAGCCTTTCAAGTCTGCAGCATTGGTTCTGGTGTTCCGCAAACCATCCAGTGAACCATGTGAAGGTCTGTGGCGAGTGTAAACCAGGATGCTTAACAGTTTTCTTTTAAATTTTGCCCGATAAACCGGACTACCAGTAAATGTATGCAGTCAGGTTCATGGTCGACTTTGGCTGGCGTTCACACCGGAACTGAAGTAAACCAAGATTACAAGAGACTGAGGACTCAGCTATTCAAGCAGTCACGGTCTGCTCGTTTGGTGTGTGCCAGGGTTCCAAAAGAACAAACTCGGAATTGGTTTGTGTGAGCCTAAAAGACAAATTGCACACAATCACACTGCAAGAAGTCAGTGTTCAAAAACAAGAAAAAAAAATACAAAAATGAGGGGTATTTTACTTGAGCCAAGCAAAATGATCTGCCAATAGAACAAGAACATTTGGCTTGTCAAGACTTTCCAAAACAAGTAAAATTAGCTAACCTCAATTAACCCCAAAATACCTTAAAATTAGTATATTCTCACTAATAACAAGTGCACTTTTCTTGGTAGAAAAAACAAATATGAGACCTTTTTTCTCAATATGTTGAAAAATATTAAGTAAGTAAATGCTAGTGCCATTATCTTCACATAATGATATGCGCTCGGCATTGCATTTCTTGAAACCAGCAAACTTATACTAAAAACTAGTTTATTTTTCTTAATGGAAAGGCAAAAAGGCAACGCTCAGGCAAATCATATTGTCGAAAAATGCATTTTCCCATCAAAAACATGACATCATCGCGCCAATTTTTTTTTTTTATTGTAATTTTGAAGAATTTATCTGAATGTGCATGAACTATTTCTGTTCAAAATTGTTTGAAATGTCATATATTAAATGTTTAAATAGTAACTGTCGGTTTAATTATTAGACACAATTGTGTCAAAGTCATGATTTTTTATTTCATGCTTGAAATAATAAATGATTACTTTGAAAAAGCAGTTTTATACTTGTGAGTGTTGATGACGCAGCTTTGCATCAGTTGATATTCTAGTTTCAAGCATGTTTTACTCAATATAGGTCATCAAATCTCAGCACCAAGCTGTAATATCTTACTGAGATCATTTAGGACCAAAACCCTTAAAACAAGTAAAACACTCTAACATACAATCTGCTTAGTGAGAAGAAGTATCTTATCAGACGGAAAATAAGCAAATGTCACCCTTATTTGATATTTTTAATCTTACTTAGATTTCAGTTTTTGCAGTGCATCTCAATAAAAAGTGCTTTACAATGCTGTTTCCGAACATTGTTGTTGAATAGCAGTTATAGGGGAACCCACAATAAACAGATCTCATTTTTGACTTATTCTACTTACGGTGATCATTAATTTTTGATCAATTTCTGTTGTCAGAAATATCGTCCTCTTACGCAAAACACAAATGTCCACTACAGGGGACATGGGTTCTCAGAAAGACACAAAAAAACGTATAATGACAAACCATTATACGTTTTTCTGCCTGTGACAATTATCTACCTATGACCAATTAATTTATTTTTAATGATCCAGACAAAATATTAGTTATTTTTTTCGAGGGAGCATTACTTTCATTACATTGCAATTAGCGTCTAAATAGGATGTAAAAATATCAAAATGTCACGGTACGATATTACCACAATATGATATTATTGTGGTATATGTCCCCCCAAAAAAGAATTGGTAAAAATTTGAGATGTCCGATAATGGCTTGTTTGCCGATATCCAATATTCCGATATTGTCCAACTCTTAATTACCGATTCCGATATCAACCGATACCGATATATACAGTCGTGGAATTAACACATTATTATGCCTAATTTTGTTGTGATGCCCCGCTGGATGCATTAAACAATGTAACAAGGTTTTCCAAAATAAGAGAACAACTTCAACTCAAGTTATGGAAAAAAGTGCCAACATGGCACTGCCATATTTATTATTGAAGTCACAAAGTGCATTATTTTTTTTTAACATGCCTCAAAACAGCAGCTTGGAATTTGGGACATGCTCTCCCTGAGAGAGCATGAGGAGGTTGAGGTGGGCGGGGATAGGGGGGGCGGGGTTGAGGTATGGGGGGTCAGGGGTAGCGGGGGGTGTATATTGTAGCGTCCCGGAAGAGTTAGTGCTGCAAGGGGTTCTGGGTATTTGTTCTGTTGTGTTTATGTTGTGTTACGGTGCGGATATTCTCCCGAAATGTGTTTGTCATTCTTGTTTGGTGTGGGTTCACAGTGTGGCGCATATTTGTAACAGTGTTAAAGTTGTTTATGTCCACCCTCGGTGTGACCTGCATGGCCGTTGATCAAGTATGCTTGCATTTACTTGTGAGTGTATGTCAAAAGCCGTAGATATTATGTGATTGGGCCGGCACGCAAAGGCAGTGCCTTCAAGGTTTATTGGCGCTCTGTACTTCTTCCTACTTCCGTGTACACAGCGGCGCTTTAAAAAGTCACAAATTGTACTTTTTGAAACCGATAGATAATTTTGAAACCAATACCGATAATTTCCGATATTACATTTTAATGCATTTATCGGCATCCCTAGTAAAAATGCCATAGTGTGTAAAATGAAGTGGCAGGAATGTTTAGGATAAACTAACTTACTGTAATTGCTAAAATGTTGTAATATTTTTTACTACTAACATCTATTTTTAAGTGCAAATAATTGTGCAGTAACATCCACTGTTTCAAGCAACTATCTGAAAATGTAACTTTTAAGAATGTAAATACCTCAAACATTGATGTTTAGCCACAAATATATATTTTCCGGGTGATGGTTTATTTAAGTAGCTTCTCATGTTTCTTTAGTACACAGACCTCCGCCAAAGTTTTTCGCCAGGGTTTGTTTGTCTGTTTGTTAGCAGCATAACTCAAAAAGTTATGGTTCTGTTATGATCCGTTGCCCGGATCATAGTCTGTTTAAGTTTTTCGAGTCACTTGTGTTTTCTGTTAGTTTTGGACCCCTTTAGTTCCTGTTTGTGCACCTCTGAGTTGGTTACCATAGCTACTTATTATTTTCACCTGCCTCTTGTGTTCGGGACGCGCACCTGTTTGTAATCAGAGACAGTATTTAAGCCTGCCTTTGCCAGTCAGTCCGTCTGGCTTCTTTGTTTGCTTTACGCAACTGCTACGTTCAATGTTTTCTAGTTCCCTGTGCGTGTTTTACGCTAAGTCCCGTCTTAGTGTTTTCCTTGTGAGCTATTCCGCTAGCTTTCCTTGTGTTAGGCACGCTTCGTTTGGTTTGTTCCTGTCTTCGTTTTATGAGTTATGAGAATAAATCATGTTCCCACCTGCAAGTCCTGTCCGGAGTCGTCCGTTTGAATCCCGGGAGAACGAACCTCGCAGCACCATGCGGCCCGGTCGTAACAGGTTAAATGTTTAGGAATATCCATAAAAAAAACCGACTTCTCCGGCATGCGTACCACTTTTCTCCCCTTTACTGCGATCCACGCCCCTAACTTCCAGTCCAGCTCTGCGCAGAGTATCATTGGACGATTAGTTTATTTTTAGTCTGGCCAATGCAAAAGCGCCAGAAAAAAACTACACTCACAAAGTTTTCTTTTCATACCGTCAGACAACACGGCATTATTGTGATGATTTTGAAACGGCAATACCGCGATATCTACAATAACATTACATCCTTAGTATCTATTAAAGGCCTACTGAAATTAGATGTTCTTATTTAAACGGGGATAGCAGATCCATTCTATGTGTCATACTTGATCATTTCGCGATATTGCCATATTTTTGCTGAAAGGATTTAGTAGAGAACATCGACGATAAAGTTCGCAACTTTTGGTCGCTGATAAAAAAAGCCTTGCCTGTACCGGAAGTAGCGTGACGTCACAGGTTGTGGAGCTCCTCACATCTGCACATTGTTTACAATCATGGCCACCAGCAGCGAGAGCGATTCGGACCGAGAAAGCGACGATTACCCCATTAATTTGAGCGAGGATGAAAGATTTGTGGATGAGGAAAGTGAGAGTGAAGGATTAGAGGGCAGTGGAAGCGATTCAGATAGGGAAGATGCTGTGAGAGGCGGGTGGGACCTGATATTCAGCTGGGAATGACTAAAACAGTAAATAAACACAAGACATATATATACTCTATTAGCCACAACACAACCAGGCTTATATTTAATATGCCACAAATTAATCCCGCATACCAAACACCTCCCCCCTCCCATCCATATGTTTGGAAGCCGCAGCTGCGTACTCACGGTAGCGCGTATCTAACTCAAAGTCCTCCTGGTAAGAGTCTGTTGTCCCAGTTCTCTACGTGTTTGTGTTGCTGCAGCCGGCCGCTAATACACAGCTTCCCACCTACAGCTTTCTCCTTTGCTGTCTTCATTGTTCGCTAAACAAATTGCAAAAGATTCACCAACACAGATGTCCAGAATACTGTGGAATTTTGCGATGAAAACAGACGACTTAATAGCTGGCCACAATGGTGTCCCAATAATGTCCGCTACAATCCGTGACGTCACGCGCAAATGTCATCATAGCGAGACGTTTTCAGCAGGATATTTCGCGGGAAATTTAAAATTGCACTTTATAAGTTAACCCGGCCGTATTGGCATGTGTTGCAATGTTAAGATTTCATCAATGATATATAAACTATCAGACTGCGCGGTCGGTAGTAGTGGGTTTCAGTAGGCCTTTAAAATGTATTATTTTGGATGAAATTATATTTTAAATGTGGGGAAAAATGGCAAAGAATAATTGATGACTGCTACGTTGTGTGTAGTGTGGAGTTGAAGAGACAGGGGAGGGCATCAGTGTGAGCACTGGACAGGCTATAGGGGACGACAAAGCCTTGTCAATAGCGTTGTGTTTTCCATCAACTCTGTTCCTTAATCACCCAGGTTCTAGTGCTCCTCTCTATCCGACAAGCCCACTCCTATTCCAATATATCAAGCCACAGCTAGCCTTAAACAAACATCTACTTCACCTACCTAGCTCATTCGCTCTCGCAGAGCTGCTTTCATCCATCTAAGCCAATAGCAAAGGCCTTCATTACAGAGTTTGTGGTGAAAGGGTAGGGGGAAATTTGTCTTTATTGATGGTGTCTCTCCATTGTCTTATCCTCATTGGAAAAAGAAAAATAAACCTTATTGGTAATTACCTTGTCCGTCTCCCTGCTTTGTGGTCAAGCCAAAGATTCGTATGTCATTACAACGGCAATCATCTTGACGGAGGAAAACCTCACAGCAGATTCCCCTTGAGTCTATAATAAGTTGTGATAAATAAAGCACAGTATTACTATTCTATTTTGAGTCAACCTTAAAACGGAGTACTTCATATACAGTGTTGAAAGCAACTGTGGCTTTATAATGCTTTTTGACTCCACAGCTCTACAGTTTTCACTTGAAAAAAAATTTAAAACTTTGAAAATCATGCAATACGAGAACAAGGGTCTCCTATATTAATTTTTAAAATGTTACTAACCGAGAGGGGAAAAACGAAGCCCTGTAGAAAAGTGGAGACATTGTGGTACAATACGACCACGTTTAGAGCTGTGTTACAGCAAGGATGAGATAATGATAGCAACATTTGTTTTTGTAAGTTTGTGCTGTGTTTTCTCATACATTGCGGTGACATGACAAACCAATGAGCAAGCAGCTGGTACGCTTAGAAACATAGCTAACCACACACTAATATATGTTGGGTTAAAAAATAACCCCCTTTTAACCCAACTGCTGGTTCAGAAAAGGACGAATCCCTTATTGGAGGTACCGTATTTTCCGCACTATAAAGCGCACCGGATTATAAGGCGCACCTTCAATGAAAGGCCTATTTTAAAACGTTGTTCATATATAAGGCGCACCGCATTATAAGGCACATAGAATAGACGCTACAGTAGAGGCTGGGGTTACGTTATGCATCCCGTAGTTGCGAGACCTGTTGTGGCTCAATATTGGTCCATATATAAGGCGCACTGTCAGCTTTTGAGAACATTTGAGGTTTTTAGGTGCGCCTTATAGTGCGGAAAATACGGTATTTTAACTCAACATTTTGGGTGAATTTTTTTCAACCCAACTTTTGCGTTGAATTATTAAACCAAAAAGTAGAGTTAAGATAACTTAATGTTGGGTTGTTCCCAACCAAACTATTGGGTTAAATTATTTAACCCAAAAGTTAAAGGCCTACTGAAATGATTTTTTTTTATTTAAACGGGAATAGCAGATCCATTCTATGTGTCATACTTGATCATTTCGCGATATTGCCATATTTTTGCTGAAAGGATTTAGTAGAGAAAATCGACGATAAAGTTTGCAACTTTTGCTCGCTGATAAAAAAAAGCCTTGCCTGTACCGGAAGTAGCGTGACGTCACAGGAGCTAGTATTCCTCACAATTCCCCATTGTTTACAATGAAGCGAGAGAGATTCGGACCGAGAAAGTGATGATTACCCCATTAATTTGAGACAGGATGAAAGATTCGTAGATGAGGAACGTTACAGTGAAGGACTTGAGAGACAGTGATGGACGTATCTTTTTTCGCTCTGACCGTAACTTAGGTACAAGCTGGCTCAGTGGATTCCACACTCTCCTTTTTTTATTGTGGATCACGGATTTGTATTTTAAACCACCTCGGATACTATATCCTCTTGAAAATGAGAGTCGAGAACGCGAAATGGACATTCAGTGCCTTTTATCTCCACGACAATACATCGGCGAAATGCTTTAGCTACGAGCTAACGTGATAGCATCGTGCTTTAACTGCATATAGAAACAAAAAATAAAGGATAGAAGGAAGGATAGATAGAAAATCAACAATACTATTAAACCATGGACATGTAAATACACGGTTAATGCTTTCCAGGCTGGCGAAGGTTAACAATGCTGTGCTAACGACGCCATTGAAGCTAACTTAGCAACTTAGCAACGGGACCTCACAGAGCTATGCTAAAAACATTAGCTCTCCACCTACGCCAGCCAGCCCTCATCTACTCATCAACACCCGTGCTCACCTGCGTTCCAGCGATCGGCAGAAGGACGAAGGACTTCACCCGATGCGTTTGGCGGCCCGGAGACGTAGGAAGTCAAGGTGAGGTCGGCGGCTAGCGCGGCTAGCGCTCCAACAAAGTCCTCCTGGTTGTGTTGCTGTAGTCCGCTGCTAATACACCGATCCCACCTACAACTGTCTTCTTTGCAGCCTTCATTGTTCATTAAACAAATTGCAAAAGATGTCCAAAATACTGTGGAATTATGAAATGAAAACAGAGCTTTTTGTATAGGAATCTACGGGTACCATAACTTCCGTTACTCTGACTTCGTCACGCGGCATACGTCATCATACCGCAACGTTTCAGCCGGATATTTCCCGGGAAGTTTTAAAAGTCACTTTATAAGTTAACCCGGCCGTATTGGCATGTGTTGCAATGTTAAGATTTCATCATTGATATATAAACTATCAGACTGCGTGGTCGGTAGTAGTAGGTTTCAGTAGGCCTTTAAGTTATGCTAACTCAATGTTGGTTGAGTCATAACCCAACTATTGGGTTGAATTTATTTAACACAAAAGCTGAGTTATGCTCACTACAACCTTGGGTTATTCCCAACCCGACCATTGGGTTGCGCAATTTAGTTTAGTTGGTTAAAAATTCTAAATTTTACTGCTGGTTTGTCCTTTTCTTTCCCAACTACTGATCAAAATTATTTTCATTCCATTAAAATATACTCAAAAGCAAGATATGAGTAACTTTTTTTTTTCATTTTTTTTTTTTACAACAATTGTCGTGTATGGTTATAGTTGTTACTGTGTGGATTGTTCTACCAGGATACAGACGGGACTCCAGAGGCAAGGTGCAGGTAAGGAAATGATTTATAGTCCATAAATCATGTGGGATACAACCAAAAGAGCACCAGCGGGCCAATAGCACGGGAAGCTAACGGAATAGCGATCAAGAAAAGCTTAACGTGTAAACAGGCAAACAAAAAGGCGAAGCTTGGCTCAGGAATTAAATCAGTGGCCGTCGTAACTGTTGCGTGGAAGCAAATAAGAAAGCCAGACTGAGTGTGGCGAAAAGCAGGGAATAAGTAGCTCTCTGATTAGTGCCCAGGAGCAGGTGAGCATCCCGAACACTAATCAGAGGCAGGTGAAAACAATCTGCAATCATGTCAACTAAAACACAAACTCAGGGGAGCTCAAAACAGGAACTAAGGGAGTCAAAAACTAAACATGACAGATCATGACATTAGTAGTCCTATACAGCATGCCCAAACATGTTCATGTACATAAGATGTGTGATTGTAAATAATGTTAATGAGGTTAATCTTAAATAAAATTCCCTTCAAGAAAAAAGTACCCTTTTAATAAATAAAAAAAGCCTTTTACCCACAAATGCGTTACTCATTGAAAAACAACCCAAAAATGGTTCATAGTTTTGAAAGCCCGGAAATTTAGTTAAAATAATACCCTTATAACCCAAAAAATGGATTGCTCTTCAAAAAAATAACTCAAAAATTTAACCCAACACTCGCAACTCATAAATTGGGTTATCAAAATAACCCAGCATTTTTTTGGTGTGCAGGTAATAGAAATCGTAGTTTGTAGTATTCTGCCGACGTAAAAACATCAAAAACAATTGGAGTAGGCGCCACGCTGTGGACAAAAGGGCATTGGATCACCGGGTTAATTTTGGTAAAATGCCCAAAAAGGGTCATGTGATGCAAAGCCGACTTTTGTTACCTACCTATTGGTACCTGTTTTTGTCTATTTGGGATCCCCACAAGTTCCCAAAGGTTGAAATCATAGCGTAGAGGCATGGCGGGGGATATTTAAAAAACAATCATGCCTACTTCCAAACAAGCCGTTTTAGATTTACACCGAGTTGTTTTCCCAACAAGTGACGTCAGAAGATAGAGTCGTGGTCAAAAGTTTACATACACTTGTAAAGGACATAATGTCATGGCTGTCTTGACTTTTCCAATCATTTCTGCAACTCTTATTTTTTTGTGATAGAGTGATTGGAGCACATACTTGTTGGTCACAAAAAACATTCATGAAGTTTGGTTCTTTTATGAATTTATTATGGGTCTACTGAAAATGTGAGCAAATCTGCTGGGTCAAAAGTATACATACAGCAATGTTAATATTTGCTTACATGTCCCTTGGCAAGTTTCACTGCAATAAGGCGCTTTTGGTAGCCATCCACAAGCTTCTGCTTGAATTTTTGACCACTCCTCTTGACAAAATTGGTGCAGTTCAGATAAACTGGTGCTTTACAGAGAGTAAATGGAACAATGAAAAAGGAGGATTACCTCCAAATTCTTCAGGACAACCTAAAATCATCAGCCCGGAGGTTGAGTCTTGGCCGCAGTTGGGTGTTCCAACAGGACAATGACCCCAAACACACGTCAAAAGTGGTAAAGGAATGGCTAAATCAGGCTATAATGAAGGTTTTAGAATGGCCTTCCCAAAGCCCTGACTTAAACGTGTGGACAATGCTGAAGAAACAAGTCCGTGTCAGAAAACCAACACATTTTTGTATAATCATATATCGTGTCTAACTGGAATTGTTGAGATTACCCCATTCCTTCAGCGACAGCTGCAGTGATGTAAACAGGGACCTCCCAAATAAATAGGGGAAGCACGTGGGCTGGACTTTTAGAACGTACTAGAGTACAGCCCAAAACATGTGTCTCCTCATTGAGCCAAATTGAACTCTGTCTCTGCATGATTCCTTGCTTCTCGTCTGTTTAATAGATGTCATCAGTGTTTGAACCTGACAAAGGGACAGTCAGTCTTGAAGATGGTCTGTAAAACATTATCTATGCAAAATGTTGACCAAAGAACCACAATTACATGTTACGTGGTGTCATAACGCGAGCCCTTTAATCCGAAAATTGTGTCTATAAACTAAAACATCAAAATGTCGGTCTTACTTTTGTTGTTTGTAGTGAGTGAAGAATCATTCAGTGAGTCGTTTCCAAATGGAAAAAAAAAATCAACAATGATGCTGACAACTCCCAATCCCAACAACATCCCACCCACTCTTTTACTCCAAGAGACGTGTTGGCTATTACCGCATCATTCAAACTGGCGTGCAGCCAGATCAAGCATGCAAGCAAGCACACCTGAGTGGCGTCGGCGACAAGTGTGGCAGAAACCTCATCATCTCGGCTGAGTCAATTAGCAGTAACACAGTCAGCATTCACAGGTTGTGTTTGAAGGACCTGAGGGAGAGCCGACTGTTGATCGGGTAGAAAATGGCCGGACTCCCCTATGAGCCTTTAGCGCTTCCTGCTGTCATGTCTCACTTCACGGTGATTATTTGAAAGGAAAACACTCGGCAAATGTCATCATTTAGTTTTGGAATGTGGGATCTGCGAACCCCACAGCAAATTACTCTAATGGTCGAAGAAAATTAACTACATCACTCCATGTATAATTTATGGCTGGTCATATCTATCTATGTATCAATATGTATATATACACTACCGTTCAAAAGTTTGGGGTCACCCAAACAATTTTGTGGAATAGCCTTCATTTCTAAGAACAAGAATAGACTGTCGAGTTTCAGATGAAAGTTCTCTTTTTCTGGCCATTTTGAGCGTTTAATTGAACCCACAAATGTGATGCTCCAGAAACTCAATCTGCTCAAAGGAAGGTCAGTTTTGTAGCTTCTGTAACGAGCTAAACTGTTTTTAGATGTGTGAACATGATTGCACAAGGGTTTTCTAATCATCAATTAGCCTTCTGAGCCAACGAGCAAACACATTGTACCATTAGAACACTGGAGTGATAGTTGCTGGAAATGGGCCTCTATACACCTATGTAGATATTGCACCAAAAACCAGACATTTGCAGCTAGAATAGTCATTTACCACATTAGCAATGTATAGAGTGTATTTCTTTAAAGTTAAGACTAGTTTAAAGTTATCTTCATTGAAAAGTACACTGCTTTTCCTTCAAAAATAAGGACATTTCTATGTGACCCCAAACTTTTGAACGGTAGTGTATATATATATACATATATACATATATATATATAGTCCACGGGGTGTTTCCAAATTCATTCTAAGAATCTAACAATCTGATTGCTGCACATTGCCGCCATCTTTAGTAAAATGTGAGAAGGTCAGTCCAATGACCATGAATAACACTTGGAAATGAATGGATCACGGCATTTTTAAATATGACCCAATCCAAACAACCTTCCCTAGTCATGGTGCAAAAAAAATAAAAATGCAACTAACATAATGGTCAACAAACATGGTCACACATAACACAAGCTGCTCACTGAACTTGGTGGATATTATTAAAAAAATATCCAAGCACCATAAACAATTTAAAATACACCCGTTTAAATCTGTTACAATCCATTATGGGAAACATGCAAAACTAACATAAAGGTTAACAAACATTTCAAACATAACACAAGCTGCTCACTGAACTTGGTGGATATTATAAAAAAATATATATCCAAGCACCATAAACAATCTAAACGACACCCGTTTAAATCTGTTACAATCCATTATAGGAAACATGCAAAACACTCTTCACACTTGTCCATGTTCGGCACATATTAGCTGCTTGATATTTCTGATTGATTACAAAACTTTAAGAAGGTTGTCACGGAAGTAAACAAGATAGAAGTCAAACTTTCACATACTTTTAATACCCAGTTATATAAATTATATATGCATTATATTAATATAAAATGTACAGATATATATGAATAGGTTACATATATATTTGTGGAGGGAGGTGTGGCCAGCATGCCTGCAGGAGCAAAGGTCACAGCCTCTGTCTATGGTGCTGAGGACGAGCACTATCGGATAGGGGTGGGGCATGGGCTGAGGGCGAGCCACAGCTGGCAGGTGATTAGATTTCACAGGTGGCACGTATTAATCTAACCATCTGTTGTCTTTAACAGTAAGCGGCCGGGAGCAGGAAGAGAGAGAGGATACGGACGTGACTGAAAAGTCACGTTCTACTGGAGAAAGACTTGGACAAAAATATATGCACATTAAAACTTTGTTAAAACTGCACGCTTGGCTCCTGTGCCGTGTCTACAGTGTTGTTAAAAGGAAAGGCTATGTAACACAGTGGTAAAAACGCACCTGTTCCAAAGTGTTGCTGCCATTAAATTCTAAGTTGATGATTATTTGCAAAATAAAATTAGGTTTCTCAGTTTGAATGTTAAATATATTGTTTTTGCAGTTTATTCAATTGAATATAAGTTGAAAAGGATTTGCAAATTATATTATTCTGTTTTTATTTACGAATTACACGACGTGACAACTTCACTGGTTTTGGGTTTTGCATAAACTGGCATTGGCTTTTCCAACTTCGGGTGATTCCGCGGCAACTGCAGCTCAGTAGGTCGTCATCGGGTGTGCTGTGTCCATGTGAGCAAGGTGCTGTGTTACCACGCCTCAAAAGTAGTTCCTCTGCGTTAGCTCTTATAATAACAATATAGCGTGGTTAATATGCAGGCTGTAAATGTAGCGATTTTTTTGGATATTTTTTTAAAGGGCTTTGTAGGCGGAATAAATGATTACCCATTACCTGCATTGTTAGCAGTTGTTCACTATTTAGTAGAGATGTCCGATAATATCGGACTGCCGATATTATCGGCCGATAAATGCTTAAAAATGTGATATCGTAAATTATCGGTATCGGTTTCTAAAAGTAAAATGTATGACTTTTTAAAACGCCGCTGTGTACACGGACGTAGGGAGAAGTACAGAGCGCCAATAAACCTTAAAGGCACTGCACATAATATCTACGGCTTTTCACACACACAAGTGAATGCAAGGCATACTTGGTCAACAGCCATACAGGTCACACTGAGGGTGTCCGTATAAACAACTTTAACACCGTTACAAATATGCGCCACACTGTGAACCCACACCAAACAAGAATGACAAACACATTTCGGGAGAACATCCGCACCGTAACACAACATAAACACAACAGAACAAATACCCAGAAACCCTTGCAGCACTAACTCTTCCGGGACGCTACAATAAACACCCCCCTCTTCATGCTCTCTCAGGGAAAGCATGTCCCAAATTCCAAGCTGCTGTTTTGAGGCATGTTAACAAACATAATGCACTTTGTGACTTCAATAATAAATATGGCAGTGCCATGTTGGGCATTTTTTTCCATAACTTGAGTTGATTTATTTTGGAAAACCTTGTTACATTGTTTAATGCATCCAGCGGGGCATCACAACAAAATTAGGCATAATAATGTGTTAATTCCACAACTGTATATATATCGGTATTGGTTGATATCGGAATCAGTAATTAAGAGTTGGACAATATCGGAATATCGGCAAAAAAACTGTTATCGGACATCTCTACTATTTAGAACACACAAAAAGACATGTGTGTTCCTGTCTCACATAAGGATTATGAATGCTGGGCAAAAAAAAAAAAAAAAAATGCAGCTCCCCTTTAATAACCTGCATGCCACTGGAATTACAGGTGTGTTTTTGTTGGAACACGTAGCCTGACTAAATCCAATATGTGGAGTTCTTCCAGTTTTGGAGATGCCAGTGAAAGGCTGGAGCGAGTTAAGAGGCTTAAGCACCACAGGCAGATCCTACCAAGCTGGGCACAGCTGGCTTGCCCCTTACACTCATTATCTTCACGCCTTCCTCCACTCCTCCAGCAGAGGAGCTAATCCAGACTAAGGTCGGGGTCGGACCTTTTATCTGGTTCTTGAGTCAAAACTGAGGATACTAGTGGAAAAAGATGTGGGTTCAGATGCCACTCAGAAGCATGCAATTTTTTTGGTTGTACAATTTAAGTACAGTAAATGATACTGATGGATTGATGAAGAGGATGGTAACTACCTAAATGTTCCAACTCTGAGGCCCAAACAGATTAATAGAGATGATGTGGCCACAAATTAAAGAGGAGTTACAGTGATTAAACTAAAATACACAAGGAAAAACCGGGGGCACGCATATCAAACGGCTCTCACAACTAAAGCGAGAGCATCTTCTTTAATCGGTAGGGTAATTTATTGACTCACGTTCGCAAAGCCGTAATACCAGCGATCAAGCCGGCCGAGCGTGAAATGCAATAAAACGGGGAAGTGTTTTTTTTTTTTTTTTGGGACAAAAGGAAGGCCTCACACGCCATTGTGCTGCTTCCATATGCCATTCCATTAGCTGCAAATGGGGTCCTCGGGTCAAGGAATAAATGCTGTTTACAGCCCAGGGTCACGGCTAAATGTAATGTGATCATTACGTGACCTCGTTCGACGGCCTGAGCAATGCCATATCGTATAGGTTAGCGGTCCGTGTGAGGGGCCCGGCCATCAAAAACTTGAGAAATCATGAACAATGTACAAATACTATATTTAAAAATAATTGTAATAACTATATTGAACTGAATATACACCAAACTAATATTTGAATGTATTTCTGGAAGACTTTCCATAAATACTACAGAATGTCCACTTTTTACACCTTTAGAAAGCAACCTAATTTTGTATTTATTTTTATAATTCATAGACATGTCGTCACTTTGACTAAATTCATTGTATTTATTTTTGTGTGTGTGTTTTTAACATGATATTGTCCTTCAGCGTTCGTCTTTTTATGTCTTGAGACTACAGATGTAAATTAGAAACTCATTTACAGTCCGAAAAAAGATTGTTCTTCAATGTGCATTGTCCTGAAATAATACTACTACTATATATGTTTGGAGGAGAAAAGGTGAGGCTTTTAATCCCAGGACCACCATGCCTACCGTCAAGCATGGTGGTGGTAGTATTATGCTGTGGGCCTGTTTTGCTGCCAATGAAACTGGTGCTTTACAGAGAGTAAATGGGACAATGAAACAGGAGGATTACCTCCAAATTCTTCAGGACAACCTAAAATCATCAGCCCGGAGGTTGGGTCTTGGGCGCAGTTGGGTGTTCCAACAGGACAATGACCCCAAACACACGTCAAAAAGTGGTAAAGGAATGGCTAAGTCAGGCTAAAATTAAGGTTTTAGAATGGCCTTCCCAAAGTCCTGACTTAAACGTGTGGACAATGCTGAAGAAACAAGTCCATGTCAGAAAACCAACACATTTAGCTGAACTGCACCAATTTTGTCAAGAGGAGTGGTCAAAAATTCAACCAGAAACTTGTGGATGGCTACCAAAAGTGCCTTATTGCGGTGAAATTTGCCAAGGGACATGTAAGCAAATATTAACATTGCTGTATGTATACTTTTGACCCAGCAGATTTGCTCACATTTTCAGTAGACACATAATAAATGCATAAAAGAACCAAACTTCATGAATGTTTTTTGTGCTCCAATCACTCTATCACAAAAAAATAAGAGTTGTAGAAATGATTGGAAACTCAAGACAGCCATGACATTATGTTCTTTACAAGTGTATGTCAACTTTTGACCACGACTGTATATATTTAAAAAAAATGGTAAACTATATAGAGCCATTCATTCTTTAACTACCTGCTGATGTTTTTGTGTATGTCCGTGTGTTATAATGTTAATTTTTCCGACGGTCTTGAACACACCATGTTGGCGGAGAATGAAGAAATGTTTTTGTGTGTCTTGGGGTAAAACTGGGAGGCGGCCGTGTGTGCACGGGACGAAATACTTGATGGAATCGGGCCCTTTGTTATCATAAGATTGGCAATAAAAGCTAAAAAGTGTGTCGGACTTTGTATGTCTTCTTCTGGACGCTACAAAACATTATATTACTTTACTTTATGTAAAAAAAACATAATTTTTAAGGTGTGACAGCTAATATTTTGCTGTGGCACACCTCCACGGTTAGTTACACTAAGGCAGAGGTCCCCACATCTGCGGTCCTCTCCAAGGTTTCTCATTGTCCCGTTGGGTTGAGTTTTTCCTTGCCCTGATGTGGGATCTGACCCGAGGATGTCGTTGTGGCTTGTGCAGCCCTTTGAGACACTCGTGATTTAGGGCTATATAAATAAACATTGATTGATTGATTGATTGATTGAATACCATCCATGAGTTCTGTGGAAAAACACAAAAATGTATGTTTTTGACTATTAAATCCAATTTGCATAATAATTTGGAACACGGTGTATAACACTGGATTTTTGGTGCTGACTCTTCAGCAAAATGCAGTGCCATATTTCGCTCCCCAATAGTGGAGGATAAACTGAATCGGTCTGTCAATCAAATTTGCTTTTAAGTAGAGATGCCGATAAATGCTTTAAAATGTAATATCGGAAATTATCGGTATCGGGTTTTTTTATTATCGGTATCGTTTTTTGTTTTTTTTAATTAAATCAACAAAAAACACAAGATACACTTACAATTAGTACACCAACCCAAAAAACCTCCCTCCCCCATTTACACTCATTCACGCAAAAGGGTTGTTTCTTTCTGTTATTAATATTCTGGTTCCTACATTATATATCCGGGGTCGGGAACCTTTTTGGCCGAGAGAGCCATGAAAGCCAAATATTTTAAAATGTATTTCCGTGAGAGCCATATAATCATTTTTAACACTGAATACAACTAAATGCGTGCATTTTTAAGTAAGACCAACATTTTTAAAGTATAACAAGTCTTATTTTTTTAATAACATTGTTATTCTGAAACTAACCAATAATAAATAAAATACTTCTTACCATTGATGCGACTTCTTGAACAGGTGCGGTACAAAACGGATGGATGGATTAAAATGCATGCAAATGTTTTATATTTTGAACGTTATTTTTAACACTGTGATTACCAGCGTAATTATTCATTACTAATCGTGTTAAGCAATGTCAGCTAAGATGTATCTGAGAGCCAGATGCAGTCATCAAAAGAGTCGCATCTGGCTCTAGAGCCATAGGTTCCCTACCCCTGTTATATATCAGTATATATCAATACAGTCTGCAAGGGATACAGTCCGTAAGCACACATGATTGTGCATGCTGCTGGTCCTCTAATAGTACTAACCTTTAACAGTTAATTTGACTCATTTTCATTAATTACTAGTTTCTATGTAACTGTTTTTATATTGTTTTACTTTCTTTTTATTCAACAAATGTTTTTTAATTTAATTATCTTATTTTATTTTTTACATTTTTTAAAAAAGGACCTTATCTTCACCATACCTGGTTGTCCAAATTAGGCATAATAATGTGTTAAATCCACGACTGTATATATCGGTATCGGTTGATATCAGTATCTGTAATCAAGAGTTGGACAATATCGGAATATCGGATATCGGCAAAAAGCCATTATCGGACATCCCTACTTTTAAAGGCCTACTGAAATGAATGTTTTTATTTAAACGGGGATAGCAGATCCATTCTATGTGTCATACTTGATCATTTCGCGATATTGCCATGTTTTTGCTGAAAGGATTTAGTAGAGAACATCGACGATAAAGTTCGCAACTTTTGGTCGCTGATAAAAAAAGCCTTGCCTGTACCGGAAGTAGCGTGACGTCGCAGGTTGAAAGGCTCCTCACATTTCCCCATTGTTTACACCAGCAGCGAGAGCGATTCGGACCGAGAAAGCGCTGATTACCCCATTAATTTGACCGAGGATGAAAGATTTGTGGATGAGGAACGTGAGAGTGAAGGACTAGTGTGCAGTGCAGGACGTATCTTTTTTCGCTCTGACCGTAACTTAGGTACAAGGGTTCATTGAATTCCACACTTTCTCCTTTTTCTATTGTGGATCACGGATTTGTATTTTAAACCACCTCGGATACTATATATTCTTGAAAATGAGAGTCGAGAACGCGAAATGGACATTCACAGTGACTTTTATCTCCAAGACAATACGTCGGCGAAGCACTTTAGCTACAGAGCTAACGTGATAGCATCGGGCTTAACTGCAGATAGAAACAAAAGAAATAAACCCCTGACTGGAAGGATAGACAGAAAATCAACAATACTATTAAACCATGGACCTGTAACTACACGGTTAATGCTTTCCAGCCTGTCGAAGCTTAACAATGCTGTTGCTAACGACGCCATTGAAGCTAACTTAGCTACGGGACCTCGTCAGAGCTATGATAAAAACATTAGCTATCCACCTATGCCAGCCAGCCCTCATCTGCTCATCAACACCCGTGCTCACCTGCGTTCCAGCGATCGACGGAGTGACGAAGGACTTCACCCGATCATCGATGCGGTCGGCGGCTAGCGTCGGATAGCGCGTCTGCTATCCAAGTCAAAGTCCTCCTGGTTGTGTTGCTGCAGCCAGCCGCTAATACACCGATCCCACCTACAGCTTTCTTCTTTGCAGTCTCCATTGTTCATTAAACAAATTGCAAGAGATTCACCAACAAAGATGTCCAGAATACTGTGGAATTTTGCGATGAAAACAGAGCTTTTTTGTATTGGATTCAAAGGTGTACCAATACTTCCGTTTAACTAGTGACGTCACTCGCATAAGTCATCATACAAAGACGTTTTCAACTGGAAGTTTCGCGGGAAATTTAAAATTGCACTTTATAAGTTAACCCGGCCGTATTGGCATGTGTTGCAATGTTAAGATTTCATCATTGATATATAAACTATCAGACTGCGTGGTCGGTAGTAGTGGCTTTCAGTAGGCCTTTAAGGTTTTTATTTGGCGAAAATAATGCTGGATTTTAGGACGAAGTCACTTCCTGTAAATACTGATGTAATAGTGAACAACTGCTTTCCATAAAGCGTAAAAACTATCTGGCAATAGACTGGGGGACGCTGCCATTGCCCTCCCCCTTAGCATCTTCACCTATGATTGCTCTCTCAACACTTGTCTATCAGGGAGAACAAAGCCGGCTAAATTGGCTGACGTCTCCCGACTGAGCTCCTCCGAGCACGACGTTAATAACAAACTGATGAGAAATTCATTACGGCTCCAAATAAAAACAAGCCCTCCTCAATGAGAGACCCATATATTTTAATGAGAGGGATGCCTCTGTGTTTTCATTAGGCTGCCGAGCCTTCCAAGACCTGACGACAGGACCTGGGAGAAGGATGCCATTAAGCCGGGGATTTTAAGCAAGTGGCAAGGCAATCAATATGTTTTCGACACGAGCTTGGAAGCCTGGCAATCAGTATGTTGTGAATTAGCTTATTAACTTGCTCCCATCCCTCTCGACTGAGATGCCGTCCATCTGTGCAGTGATGGCTGGGTCTTTCAAGAGCAAAACGCTGCAACATCTTCACATGGCCAGCTGCTACTGCACAGCCTGAAGCTCCATCTTTAAGTCCTTCTCTCGCAGATGCCATCTTATGGTTATTGGGCTGCAGTCAGCATCAGTAAGGGTTTTCAATTGAGTCTCCACGGACAAGCCCACGGCTTAATGCAGGGATTTTTTTTGGGGTGTGGGGGGATTACAACTTGACTTTTTTTGTCACATAACCCTCGGGATCTTGAAATAAATTTTAAATCAACATCTGCCTCCAACCCTGTCAGTAATGGCATGTTAGAAGAGGGCTTTGCTTGTGCAGTTCAACAATATTGCCACTTTTTAAAAACACAATGCCTTTGTTTTTAAGTTTCAGTGTTTTTTTGGTACCGGTTCCTAATTGGTTTGGTCCAGGACAACTGTTAAAGGCCTACTTAAACCCACTACTACCGACCACGCAATCTGATAGTTTATATATCAATGATGAAATCTTAACATTGCAACACATGCCAATACGGCCGGGTTAACTTATAAAGTGCAATTTTAAATTTCCCGCTAAACTTCCGGTTGGAAACGTCTAGGTATGATGACGTTTGCGCGTGACGTCACGACGGCAACGGAAGTATTCGGACCCAATGTGTCACCATACAAACTGCTCTGTTTTCATCGAACAATTCCACAGTATCCTGGACATCTGTGTTGGTGAATATTTTGCAATTTGTTTAATGGACAATGGAGACTGCAAAGAAGAAAGTTGTAGGTGCGATCGGTGTATTAGCGGCGGCCTACAGCAACACAATCAGGAGGTTGTGTTGTGTTTGAGCTGGATAGCAGACGCGCTACCGTGAGTACAGCTTTGGCTTCCAAACATTTGATCATCAAAGTGCCACCTATGTCTATCAAGCTCCATGTTCTGATGTTTAAATGTTAGTTGTCTGGTTGTGGTTGTGTCTGTGCTTGTGTTTTTGTTCTGTTGTTTTTGTGTATGTTAAGAAAGCAATGATGCACTGTGCCCAAGACAAATTTCCCCACGGGGACAATAAAGTTGAACCTTGAACCTTGAACCTTGATCGCTTGCCCGTACGTGCGTGTCGCTATGTGCATGTCACGTACGTAACTTTGGGGAAATATATGTTTCTTGCCGACTCTGATGGTGGCCGGGGTGTCGTCGAAAGCTACAACGCCCGCCGCCGCCGCCGCCGCTCCGTAGCTAAGTTAGCTTCGCCAAGCTGGAAATTATTAACCGTGTATTTACATGTTCATGGTTTAATAGTATTGTTGATCTTCTGTCTATCCTTCCAGTCAGGGTTTTTTTTTGTTTTGTTTCTATCTGCATTTGAGCCCGATGCTATCACGTTAGCTCCGTAGCTAAGTTAGCTTCAATTGTTAAGCTTCGCCAAGCTGGAAATTATTAACCGTGTATTTACATGTTCATGGTTTAATAGTATTGTTGATCTTCGGTCTATCCTTCCAGTCAGGGTTTTTTTTAATTTTGTTTCTATCTGCATTTGAGCCCCATGCTATCACGCTAGCTCCTGTAGCTAAAGTGCGTCAACGATGTATTGCCGTGGAGATAAAAGTCACTGTGAATGTCCATTTCGCGTTCTCGACTCTCATTTTCAAGAGGATATAGTATCCGAGGTGGTTTAAAATACAAATCCGTGATCCACAATAGAAAAAGGAGAGTCTGTGGAATCCAATGAGCCCTTGTACCTAAGTTACGGTCAGAGCGAAAAAAGATACACCCTGCACTGCCTCTCTAGTCCTTCACTCTAACGTTCCTCATCCACGAATATTTCATCCTCGCTCAAATTAATGGGGTAATCGTCGCTTTCTCGGTCCGAATCTCTCTCGCTCCATTGTAAACAATGGGGAAATGTGAGGAATTCTACCTCCTGTGACGTCACGCTACTTCCGGTATAGGCAAGGCTTTTTTTTAATCAGCGACCAAAAGTTGCGAACTTTATCGTCGTCGTTCTATATTAAATCCTTTTAGCAAAAATATGGCAATATCGCGAAATGATCAAGTATGACACATAGAATGGATCTGCTATCCCCGTTTGAATAAAAAAAAATCATTTCAGTAGGCCTTTAAGATTCTGGACTAATGATTCGGCAATCTGTATTTTGTATCCAGTTGACCATAGTAATTCTGACATGCTGTCACATTCAGTACGCATACAAAAAGGCATGGATAGATGATGATCAGCTTGGAATAATCACAAATAAGGAAGCAACACCATTTTCTAACAATAATATTTCCTCCGAGTCCCTCAAAGTCACGCACGCTAATGAGAGTTAGTGACAGTTTGAAGTGCGAACGCTTTACTCGCAACTGCGTTTTATCAACTGTCCTCTAAGCAAACCAGTAACCCACAGGCCGAAATTAATCCACTCAAAAAAACAGAAAATTGAAATAATCTTTTTATTTATATAATACACACCACACATATACATAGGCAGCTGTCAACAGTAAGCTAGTCAGGTTACTTCTAGACCTCCACCCCAGATCACACCTCACTCCTACCTACTTCTCCAAAGTGGGCTGGATCAGGGTGGAGGACAGAGTAAAACAACTTGCACTGAGCCTAGTCTATAAAATCCGCTACACCTCCCTGATACCGAAGTACATGTCAAACTACTTCCTTAACGTAAATGACCGCCATAACCACACATTAGGGGGAGCTCCACAAACCATGTTAAACCCAGATTCCGATCTAACAAAGGTCTTAACTCATTCTCCTTCTATGCCATACATGTAAACAAACTACGATGAGTTCAAAGATCACTGAAATTAGTAGGACAAAACCATGCTTGCCAAATACTCTCATCAGTGAAGCATGTATAACATAAACAGTGGGATTTCTAACAATTAGGAAGGTTTGTGTCATGTTTGTTCTCCTACAGAAAATATATTAAAACAAAACATATATTTTCACACATCTTTGAAAGAGGTCCAGGGAGCCACTAGGGCGGCGCCAAAGAGCCGCAGGGTTGTAAGGAATTATTATACAGTAGTCTTATGGAAACACTAAAACCTACTGTCCATGCATAAGTCGCCACAGAATTGCCACTTATGTAGCATAAAATGACAAATTTAAAAATTGACGTTAGATTACGTCTTAGTTAGAGACGATAAATGCTTTAAAATTAAATATCGGAAATTATCGGTATCGGTTTCAAAAAGTAACATTTATGAGTCTTTAAAACGCCGCTGTACGGAGTGGTACACGGACGTAGGGAGAAATACAGAGCACCAATAAACCTTAAAGGTGTGTCGGCCCAATCACATAATATCTACGGTTTTCACACACACAAGTGAATGCAACATACTTGGTCAACAGCCATACAGGTCACACTGAGGGTGTATGTATGAACAACTTTAACACTGTTATAAATATGCGCCACACTGTGAACCCACACCAAACAACAATGACAAACACGTTTCGGGAGAACATCCGCACCGTAACACAACATAAACACAACAGAACAAATACCCAGAACCCCTTGCAGCACTAACTCTTCCGGGACGCTACAATATACACCCCCCGCTACCCACCACCTCAACCCCGCCCACCTCAACCTCAGGGAGAGCATGTCCCAAATTCCAAGCTGCTGTTTTGAGGCATGTTAAAATAAAATAATGCACTTTGTGACTTCAATAATAAATATGGCCATTTTTTTCCATAACTGGAGTGGATTTATTTTGGAAAACCTTGTTACATTGTTTAATGCATCCAGCGGGGCATCACAACAAAATTAGGCATAATAATGTGTTAATTCCACGACTGTATATATCGGTATCGGTTGATATCGGAATCAGTCATTAAGAGTTGGACAATATCCGAATATCGGCAAAAAAGCCATTATCGGACATCTCTAGTCTAAGTGGTTTTAATTGGGGTGCAATTCTACAGTATGTTAAGCAACAGTCTTGCAAAAAATAGAGCCTGAGGCATTTATACTCCTTTCCCCTGATCATAGGGCCACCACAACCTCTACACACACACACACACGCACACACAAACAAGCACTCATACATGCTTAAGTGCAAATAAGCTAACAGCACTCAGAAATAGTGGCATAATGAGAACCTTGGACAAGACCACTCCATGTCACCAAGTGAATGAGAATCGCATGTACACTCTGTGTATTTGAATATTTAAAGGAAACAAGACAAAAGATATCCTTGCAAGGAGAAACTCGGAGGAGGTGTAAAAAAAAAAAAGAGGCGTTCATGCTACCAAAGTGTCTTTCCTGTGAAGAAAACATAACCAGCAGAACATTGACACCAGCATGTGCAGGCTTGCACACAAAGTATAACTTGAAATGCAATTGTCAGCTAAACGCATGGATGGGTGAAGCTTACAAAACAGTACAGTGGTCTTACCTCATGGAAGGAGGGGTTTTTTGCAATAATCTTTCTCGGCAGCCATTAGGATGATCAATGCCATTTTAATGAGATAACATCTGGAACAAAGGACACTAATAGCAGACAGCTGCCGAGCAATACATGCAAATTGAGAGAACATTCTGCGGCGTTAGCGTATGCTTTATTCATGGTCTACCAGGCTTTGGAGCCCAACGTGACACAGCAAATACAACATGTTGAATATTTGATATACAATATCCCCCGTGTCACTATGGACAAATTACTTGGTCAATATGTTTCCTTTAGAGGGAGTTTTTCTTGCCTGTCGTGGAAGTATTTATTTGTACGGGGTTCAGTGGAGTCTGGTTGGTTCGAGATTTGCAATATACCGGGAATCTCTGTATGTTGCCGGGTGTGTGGTCTCCAAAAGCATACAGGCGCTAATTATTGCTGGGTCAAGGCAGTAAAACGGCTGATCAAACAAAACAGAAGTCATTGTAGCATCGTATCTGCGTAAGTTATCTCTCCATTCAGCTAAACAGACTCAATAACTCCACTGTGACGTTTTGGTCAATTTACTGATGAATTTATGAAACTGAACCAATACAAAAAGAATGTCATAGTAAGTTAATAATACGAACACAGACACTTGTAATCGTGTGTGTGTATATATATATATATATATATATATATATATATATATATATATATATATATATATATATATATATATATATACATACACTACCGTTCAAACGTTTGGGGTCACATTGAAATGTCCTTATTTTTGAAGGACAAGCACTGTACTTTTCAATGAAGATAACTTTAAACTAGTCTTAAACTTTAAAGAAATACAATCTATACATTGCTAATGTGGTAAATGACTATTCTAGCTGCTAATGTCTGGTTTTTGGTGCAATATCTACATAGGTGTATAGAGGCCCATTTCCAGCAACTATCACTCCAGTGTTCTAACGGTACAATGTGTTTGCTCATTGGCTCAGAAGGCTAATTGATGATTAGAAAACCCTTGTGCAATCATGTTCACACATCTGAAAACAGTTTAGCTCGTTACAGAAGCTACAAAACTGGCCTTCCTTTGAGCAGATTGAGTTTCTGGAGCATCACATTTGTGGGGTCGATTAAACGCTCAAAATGGCCAGAAAAAGAGAACTTTCATCTGAAACTCGACAGTCTATTCTTGTTCTTAGAAATGAAGGCTATTCCACAAAATTGTTTGGGTGACCCCAAACTTTTGAACGGTAGTGTACATATACATACATATATACAGTATGTATATATATATATATATATATATATACAGTATGTATATATATATATATATATATATTATATACAGTCTATATATATATATATATATATATATATATATATATATATATATATATATATATATATATATATATATATATATATATATATATATATATATATATAATGACTGAATGGTTAAAGAGCAACATTTTCTTTCCACTCACATGCACTCCAAATCATTACTACTACGGTGAACAAAATTAATAAAGTAAAAATGTAATTAATCAAGTAATTAATAACAGCTCATCTAACTTGCTCAGTAATGTTATCAAGAAATGTTTGAAGTTTTGCTCACTTTCTTCCTGTTTTCCGAGGGTTTAGTGAGCTGCACGTAGTTCGCCCATTATGAAGAAAAGATGTTTGGAGGTAACCTTTCATCTACAGCAATCACGTACGCTATTAATCAGGCTTTCGGGTTGTTTGGGAGAATAGCTTTTAATGAGTGAGTGCACGTCAGGTTTCCCCTCGCCTTATTTCATTGCAACCCAATGGCAACGTATGACATCATTAAAACTGCGCAAGGCTGATTTAAATGACTGAAATTTTACACACAGAAAAAGGGCTCTACCTCCAAACACCGGTTGAGCATAGAAGCGGGATCCAATTAGTTCCGTGCTTAGAAATGGGAAATAATAAAGAGCAGTGTCAAAGCAAACTTCATAATAGTGTTTGCACAAGTCTTTGGTGATCATGGAAAAATATAATTACGACGAACAAAGCGCACTGTGTGGTCCGACATGAAGCATGAGTAACATATAATGGGGGAGCGGACGGGAAGGAAAATCCTTTCAGGATTTCCTATCAGTCGGACTCATGAATGACACACGTGTCGCTGTAGCCACTCGTCTTCATTAGGTGCTCTTTCTTTTAATTTTTGAGGCTTTATTTGCCTGGTGATTTTCCTTTCTACAATGAAAATAAATGGTGTGAAATAGGGGGTACAATTTGGTTCAAGCAAGATTTAATAGCAAAATATGCCAGAAAAAATTAAAATTGTGCGGAAAAAAATGGGGGTAGAACCATTTTGTGTGATGTGAAGCGTCAAACTAAAGGCGTTTTTAATAATATGGGTTAAGAAGATTATCATCCGTAGAACAAGCAACTGAACTTTCTGCCAAATAGGAAAGCATTTGGCTACTTTGAGTAGGAACGATTTTTTGAACGACAATAGTAGAGATGTCCAATAATGGCATTTTGCCGATATCCCGATATTGTCCAACTCTTAATTACCGATTCCGATATCAACCGATACCGATATATACAGTCGTGGAATTAACACATTAGTATGCATAATTTTGTTGTGATGCCCCGCTGGATGCATTAAACAATGTAACAAGGTTTTCCTATATAAATCAACTCAAGTTATGGAAAAAAATGCCAACATTTGTGGCGGTCAAAATGTTACATAGATGATGTTTTACAGATCATCTTCAAGCCGCTTTCTGACAGTCTCTTCTGGATGCTCCGTTTTGTGGGCGGTCTTATTTACGTGTCTCACCTTCGGCGGCGTCTTCTCCCCGTCATCTTTGTTGTAGCGGTGTAGCGTGCAAGGACGGGAGTGGAAGAAGTGTCAAAAGATGGAGCTAACTGTTTTAATGACATTCAGACTTTACTTCAATCAATAACTAATTCAAACAACACCGGACACGTGTCCCGTGAAAAACCTTCCGACTAGAACTCTAATAACTAAAGTTCCTTGGGTGAATAATGTAAACTCACTACACCGGTATGTTTTAGCGCTTTCATGGCGAGTTTACTGACAGATATAAGTAAGAACTTTACACTACTTTATATTAGAAATGGCAACAGCGGAGGATGAATGTCCCAGAACAAGAAGATAGAGAAAAAGAAAAAGCTTATCGACTATGTTGTCGACACGGACTACAAAGAATAGAATAGAATGGACTTTATTGTCATTATATTTGCATATAACGAGATTAAGGACTCCAATTTAAGGTGCGGTAGTGGGAACAAATATGGGGTAAAAATAAATTACACAACAGGTACACTACCGTTTAAAAGTTTGGGGTCACCCAAACAATTTTGTGGAATAGCCTTCATTTCTAAGAACAAGAATAGACTGTCGAGTTTCAGATGAAAGTTCTCTTTTTCTGGCCATTTTGAGCGTTTAATTGACCCCACAAATGTGATGCTCCAGAAACTCAATCTGCTCAAAGGAAGGTCAGTTTTGTAGCTTCTGTAACGAGCTAAACTGTTTTCAGATGTGTGAACATGATTGCACAAGGGTTTTCTAATCATCAATTAGCCTTCTGAGCCAATGAGCAAACACATTGTACCATTAGAACACTGGAGTGATAGTTGCTGGAAATGGGCCTCTATACACCTATGTAGATATTGCACCAAAAACCAGACATTTGCAGCTAGAATAGTCATTCACCACATTAGCAATGTATAGATTGTATTTCTTTAAAGTTAAGACTAGTTTAAAGTTATCTTCATTGAAAAGTACAGTGCTTTTCCTTCAAAAATAAGGACATTTCAATGTGACCCCAAACTTTTGAACGGTAGTGTAATAAAGAAAAAACTAACAATTTAAATAAAAAGACTACAATCCAATAAAATAATAAGCAATCCTGTACAATATACAAAACACTGTAGAAATACAAAATACTGTACAATATACAGAACAAGACAAGAGTACCGGAGCAATAAATAACAATCAGTGTCGGACGTATTGCACTCGAAGGGTAATATTGCACAGGGTATTAGGGTAGGATATTGTATAGGGGTGAATTATTATTATAAGTTAGAGTTCAAGATGGTGACGGCTCTGGGAAAGAAGCTGTCTCTGAGCCTGAGCCAAAGGCGGACACGCGCAATTTTTCAGGACTTATACAGATCCCAAATACAGATCAGCAGCTACCAGAAGGTAAGAAAAGTTGCTTTTGCATAATATTGCGAAACAAAACGCCAGATAATATGTCTCACCTTATGCACACATCCATAATACTTGTATATGTAATGCGCCGAAAATCCTTCAAGCGGTGTGGCTTCATAGCTTACCAAAGTCGTACCAAAACATTTTGATACATTTTTGAGCGCCGTGTGTAATGTTCTATATTTTCAATGGAACATTTAAAATGTTGGTGTTGTTTACTTGAGACATATTGTGATCATAGTGCAGCCTACACTTATCTCTTATGTTTGACTGCCATCTACTGGTCACACTTATCATTACAGCATGTACCAAATAAAATAGCTTCGAGGTGGGTAAGCTCAACCAAACGTATTCCTTGTCGAGTTTTGAGGGAAAAAAATATATTTTAAGTGCGCCTTATAGTCCGGAAAATACGGTATTGGGTCTTATTATAATTTACATGCATTGAAAAAGAGACGGCATAAGGTGATATGATATGTGATATGTAAATTACCTCACGGCTCTTCTCTAATAATTTAATTTCAATTGAAAAAGCTTGAATTTAACTGTGAATTCTGCTTCAAATGATGGAGAATTTAGTGGTAGAAGGTGCGGTGAAACGTGCATTAGTATGCATAATGAGGGAGTGGGGAAGAAACACAATGAGGTTTGAGTGAAGTCGACGCTGCAGCAGCACCGTTCCTCGGAGAGCGCGACGACAACAGCGAAAAGGCTCCCGACTAACAGTAATTGGTTTAAAAGAATAGAATTCATTACAGTTATGGTGCTTGTTTAGACATGCAAACAGAGGAAGAGAGAAGGATCCGCTCGGAAGTCGCGGGATGAACCGCATGGCTAAAAACCACGGGGGAGATAAAAGGCATAACTCAATTGACAATTTTAGAACCCTTAGTTCCTTTTTATCAGACACTCAGAAGACTATGACATCATCAAGATACCCACCCCCCCACCCCCTCAATTATTTTGCCTCACCCCATTCTCCAGTCTTTTCCTTTAGAGCATACCTGGGCAAATTAAGGCCCGGGGGCCACATGCGGCCCGTTAAGATTTTCAATCCGGAAGTCTTCAACTTAACAAAGTATTTCAATCAGGGGTGTCCAAACTTTTTCCACCGAGGGCCGCACACGGAAAAATTAAAGCATGTGGGGGCCATTTTGATATTTTTCATTTTCAAACAATAACAAAATATATGGATTTTTTTTATATATTTTACCTTTAGGGGTAAAATAAAGGGTCTCAGTCAGTAAAATGTTAAAAATAAGTCAGAATATTATTTTTTTAAATTATTTAACGCTTACAGTAAATCTCTATATCAACTTCAAGTTGATATAAAGTAATAAAAATAAATGTTTTATGGCTTTTCTGTCAAAAACAACTTAGTTTTTTTTATAGTAAAACTGAAATATGCAGTATTTAGTAATTAGAGCCCTAAAAGATCAATAATGCAGAACACCATTGATATTAATTATTTCATATTTTTGAGTAATCACAGTGAAAAGATAAATAAAAAAATCACTAAATATATTTGGGATCCAAAAGGTGCCCCACTCATAAAGTGATACATTTTTATTAGGTTTTTCTTTTACTTTCAACACTTAAGTTACGAGATCAACTTCAGATATATCTGTCGATTTTATGCTGGAACTATTATTTTGTTTGTTTTATGCGCTTTTGTCAAAGAAAACTTTGATGTTTTTATATGGCTACTACACAATATATGCAATGTTCACCACATAAAACATTTTAAAGTGAAATATTTGAAGTAATTGGAGCCCTGAAAATAATTCTTTATAACATGGATTTTTTGTCATTATTTTTTTTTTTTGAGCAATGGCAAAAAAAAAAAAAAGAAAGAAAGACAAAAGAAAAAAAAACAGCCTGCATGGCAGCTTTTGTGTCAACATTGCAACTTTTTCTCGTTAGATTTCACCTCATTCCACTTTTTTTAATGTTCTTTTTTATTTTTACAATAGTATTTCCAGAATGTGTGGCGGGCCGGTAAACAATTAGCTGCGGGCTGCACTTTGGACACCCCTGATTTAAATGGTTAGAATCTGCGCTCTTGAATTATATACTAGTTACTATGGTAATCTAATTAGTTACTATAGTAATGTAAGTCACAGCAGCTCAGACGAGGCACCACTCAGTGTGGGTGGGGAGCGTTTCCACAGAGTGTTTCCAGAGCCTGAAATGTGGGTGTTAGGGACAGGCACGAAAGGAGATTTTTACAACAAATTTCTACAAGAAAAGTGATATTATGTCAGATTGTAGGGTTTTTTGTTTTTTTTACCCTTCACGTTCATATTTCGCCGTGTTTGTTGCATTTTTGTTGTGTGTCGCTTGATTGTAAAATATGTGGATGGAGAGGGGGTGTGACGTTCATATATTGTCAATATTCAGTGTTTTATCGTTCATAGTTAAATCTTAAATCCACATTCTTTATATTTTGTTGTGTGTCGCTTGATTGTAAAATATGTGGATGGAGAGGGGGTGTGACGTTCATACGTTGTCAATATTCAGTGTTTTATCCTTCATAGTTAATATCGTGAATCCACATTCTTTATATTTTGTTGTGTGTCGCTTGATTGTAAAATATGTGGATGGAGAGGGGGTGTGACGTTCATATGTTGTCAATATTCAGTGTTTTATCCTTCATAGTTAATATCGTAAATCCCACATTCTTTATATTCAAGTACATTCTGGGTGTCTCATTCAGTAAAACATTTAAAATTCCATTCCGTTTTTGAAGGGGGTCTGCCATAACATTTTTAGCTTTCAATCAGACATTATTGTGAGGTTTTGTATTAGTGTTCCTAAAAACAGGACCCATGTCTAAACCCCTGTACACACATATTGTACAGCAGGTTGTCACAGCTTAAATGTGTGTGTGTGTGCGTGCGTACATTTATATATATATACATATATATATATATATATATACATATATACATATATATATATACATATATACATATATACATATATATATATATATATACATATATATATATATATATACATATATATATATATATACATATATATATATATACATATATATATATATACATATATATATATATACATATATATACATATATATATATATACATATATATATATATACATATATATATATATACATATATATATATATACATATATATATATATACATATATATATATATATATATATATATATATATATATATATATATATATATATATATATATATATATATATATATATATATATATATATATATATATATATATATATATATATATACACTACCGTTCAAAAGTTTGGGGTCACCCAAACAATTTTGTGGAATAGCCTTCATTTCTAAGAACAAGAATAGACTGTCAAGTTTCAGATGAAAGTTCTCTTTTTCTGGCCATTTTGAGCGTTTAATTGACCCCACAAATGTGATGCTCCAGAAACTCAATCTGCTCAAAGGAAGGTCAGTTTTGTAGCTTCTGTAACGAGCTAAACTGTTTTCAGATGTGTGAACATGATTGCACAAGGGTTTTCTGATCATCAATTAGCCTTCTGAGCCAATGAGCAAACACATTGTACAATTAGAACACTGGAGTGATAGTTGCTGGAAATGGGCCTCTATACACCTATGTAGATATTGCACCAAAAACCAGACATTTGCAGCTAGAATAGTCATTTACCACATTAGCAATGTATAGAGTGTATTTCTTTAAAGTTAAGACTAGTTTAAAGTTATCTTCATTGAAAAGTGCAGTGCTTTTCCTTCAAAAATAAGGACATTTCAATGTGACCCCAAACTTTTGAACGGTAGTGTACATAGATAGGTAGATATATCGGCCCCCAGACACATTTTTTTCTCTAAATGAGGCCCCAAGGTCAAAATAATTGCCCAGGCCTGCTTTAGTGGAAAAATCCCTCGTCTCACGTAGAGACATGCAAGGTGACAAACACACAAACAATCAGTCCAACTGAAAAGCAACAGGAAATCTTGACAGGGAATGAAGAAAAACAACTCTGCGTGTCAGCGAACGTAATTACACACGTAATTATACACATCAGCGGTTCATATCCTGTATTTATTGCATTTATGAATGTGTGCGCTGCGGTTCAATGGCCGCGCGTGTTGGACTCAAGGCCGACGTGTGAACAACGCGGCGGACCAATCAGCATTAAAAAACATCAGCTCTCAAGACCACTCAGGACATAAAGAGACAGGCCGGCCATCTCGACATGATTGGATGTCACCCGGCGTGCTGGGTCTATGGCTATCATCAAGGACATCGCCATTTGGAACACTATGGATCCGCCATCAAATCAGCCCTCTGCAATATCTGGTAATTGTCTACGTTCTACAAAAAAACTAACTGTTTTGACCACCCGTTGACAGGGGAAGCAGACATATGAGGACCTTTCAGAGAGTGGGAAGGTAATCCGAAAGACAAAAAACCAAACCACACTGATAAAACAAAGTCACTCCAATCACATTTGTACAGAGCAGCCAGGACAAGTATACCGATTCCAGGCTTCCCCTGGATTGCCGTAATATATGTGGCGGTAGGGGTGTGGTCATAGGGTTGTACGGTATACCGGCATTGGTATAGTACCGCGATACTAATGATAATACATATTCGGTACTATACCGCCACAAAAAAGTACCAGTCCCCCAAACCCCATCACCCTCGTCGTCGTCACGTGGTCTCATTGTTGGTTTTACGAGCAGAGGAGCATGTTCGGCAGCGCACAATCACGGAGTACTTACAAGCAGACAAAGTGCGTAGACAGAATAGGGAGAACGGACGCATTTTGGCTTAAAAAGTAAAGATAAAGGTGAAGTTATAACACTGAAACGCCCTCAGGAAGAGGTGCTTTAAGACATGGCTAGCTAGTGGCTAAAGTCCAGCCGCAGCTACTTCTAAAATCACTAATCCTCGCCTCCATGGCGACAAATAAAGTGAGTTTCTTACAAGTATCATCCATGCAGGACGAGGAATAGCTAAACATGCTTCACTACACACCGTAGCTCACCGCTAATGACGCCGATCATGAATGTAAACAAACGCCATTGGTGGATCTACACCTAACCTCCACTGTAATGATACCAAGTACAGGAGCGTATCTAGTCAATACTACTATGATCACATCGATATGTTTTAGCATCACAAAATCTCTTTTCGTTTTTTTTAAATGTATATTATGTTTATAAACTCAGGACTTTGAATATGACTTTGAACATGACCAAAGTATGATCCTGTAACTACTTGGTATCGGATTGATACCTAAATGTGTGGTATCATCCAAAACTAATGTAAAGTATCAACTAACAGAAGAATAAATGATTATTACATTTTAACAGAAGTGTAGATAGAACATGTTAAAAGAGAAAGTAAGCAGATATTAACAGTAAATGAACAAGTAGATTAATAATATTTTTTTTACCACTTGTCTTTAATAATTTTGACAAAATAATAGAATGGAAAATGAGACAATATGTTACTGCATAGGTCAGCAGCTAAATTAGGAGCCTTCGTTTGTTTACTTACTACTAAAAGACAAGTTGTCTTGTATGTTCACTATTTTATTTAAGGACAAACTTGTAATTAGAAACCTATGTTTAATGTACCGTAAGATTTGTGGCGCATATTTGTAACAGTGTTAAAGTTGTTTATACGTTCACCCTCAGTGTGACCTGTATGGCTGTTGACCAAGTATGCATTGCATTCTCTTGTGTGTGTGAAAAGCCGTAGATATTATGTGATTGGGCCGGCACGCAAAGGCAGTGCCTTTAAGGTTTATTGGCGCTCTGTACTTCTCCCTACGTCCGTGTACCACTCCGTACAGCGGCATTTTAAAAAGTCATTAATTTTACTTTTTGAAACCGATACCGATAATTTCCGATATTAAATTTTGAAGCATTTATCAGCCGATATTATCGTCAGTCCGATATTATCGGACATCTCTATTATAAACTCATGAAATATGTGCCTGGACACAGGAGAACTTTAACTATGACCAATATATGAGACTGTAACTACTAGGTATTAGATTAATACCGAAATCTGTAGTATCACCCAAAACGTATGTAAAGTATCAAACAACAGAAGAATAAGTGATTATTATATTTTAACAGAAGTGTAGATAGAATATGTTAAAACAGAAAATAAGCAGATATTACCAGTAAATGAACAAGTTGATTAATAATCCATCATAATTTTGACAAAATGACACAATATGTTAAATTAGGAGCCTTTGTTTGTCTACTTACTACGAAAAGACAAGTTGTCAAGTGTGTTTACTATCCTATTTAATGCCAACATTCTTATTTGATTGCCATTAGAAACATATGTTTAATGTAGAGATGTCCGATAATATCGGTAAATGCTTTAAAATGTAATATCGGAAATTATCGGTATCGGTTTCAAAAAGGAAAATGTATGATTTTTTAAAACGCCGCTGTACGGAGTGGTACACGGACGTAGGGAGAAGTACAGAGCAGTTGCGTCTCCCAGTCATACTTGCCAACCCTCCCGATTTTCCCGGGAGACTCCCGAATTTCAGTGCCCCTCCCGAAAATCTCCCGGGGCATCCATTCTCCCGATTTCCACACAGACAACAATATTGGGGGCGTGCCTTAAAGGCACTGCCTTTGAGTGCCGGCCCAATCACATAATATCTATGGCTTTTCACGCAAGTGAATGCAAGGCATACTTGGTCAACAGCCATACAGGTCACACTGAGGGCGGCCGTATAAACAACTTTAACACTGTTACAAATATTTGCCACACTGTGAACCCACACCAAACAAGAATGACAAACACATTTCGGGAGAACATCCGCACCGTAACACAACATAACAAATATCCAGAACCCCTTGCAGCACTACAATATACACCCCCCGCTACCCTCTACCCCCCACCTCAACCCCGCCCACCTCAACCTCCTCATGCTCTCTCAGGGAGAGCATGTCCAAAATTCCAAGCTGCTGTTTTGAGGCAAGTTAAAAAAAAAGAATGCACTTTGTGACTTCAATAATAAATATGGCAGTGCCATGTTGGCATTTTTTTTCCATAACTTGAGTTGATTTATTTGGGAAAACCTTGTTACATTGTTTAATGCATCCAGCGGGGAATCACAACAAAATTAGGCATAATAATGTGTTAATTTCAATCCAATTCAATCCACTTTATTTATATAGCACATTTAAACAACAAAAATGTTACCAAAGTGCTGCACAACAATATTAAAAACAGTATTAAAAACAATATTAAAAACAATAATCAAATATTATCCTTAGCTCCACCAATGACTGAATAAAAACAAAAAATAAATAAATATAGAACCAATATAAAAACAATATACAAATAAATATGAATAAAACAATTTTAAAGGGAAAAACCAATTAAAACAGTAAAAAGAAATCAAAATGTATAAAAAAAAACACGGAGGACAACAGGGGACAGAGGACCACACAACTCACGTAGTGTTAAAAGCCAAAGAATAAAAGTGGGTCTTAAGACGAGAATTCCACGACTGTTTATATCGGTATCGGTTGATATCGGAATCGGTAATTAAGAGTTGGACAATATCGGAATATCGGCAAAAAAGCCATTATCGGACATCTCTCGTTTAATGCATCTTAGGACTTTATGATTAAATAAAGCCAATAATGAAATGTTTTTGTGGTCCCCTTTATTTTGAAAAGCATGGCAATACATGTTGGTACGAGTACCAAAATATTGCTATCGGGACGCATCATTGAGAGACAGTTTAAAAATGGTCTGTGTAACATAATCTATGCAACATTTTGAGCAAAGAACCACCATTCCAAGTTATGTGCGCCACGTGGAAGTGCTTTAAATGTAGAAAGAAAATCATATCATGATCCCTTTAAAAAGTCCCGAATTGTGCAACAGTGATGTACATAACGCACATTTGCATATGCAGTAGGCATACAGTAAGGACCAGAGGGAGAGGTGGCAATGATCTCGTTCTTTGAGCATAACTGATGCAATGTTAGCAAGGGATTACATCTATTTATCTTTCTAGGGCAGGCTAATAAATAATTCAAGCATAATTGCGCGAAGGTGCGGTCAATACGACGGGTCGCGTCGATAGCAGGTACGGCAAACACTCGCTTCCTATCGAGCTATGAAGGACACATTCTTAAGAAAATGGCAAGCGGGGCTCCGAAAAGATCTGCCTTCACGCGGGCGTTTTGAATGTGGTGGAGGAAACATGATTAATCTGTTATTCAGCGTCCCATTTTTTGGCCTCACGGTGGAGTATTGATCGGAGAGGACAGAGCAATCTGAATGTCATTGAGCCATTTCACAGTTATTCTACCCCCTTTTTACAGGATGGGAATGAATGTGCAAGGCTGAGCAACACATACAGTAGTGTGTTAGGCATGGTGGAACTCATTAAGTCAATTCCATAGCAACAATGTAACTCTCTTTCAGCTTCTCGGAGTGTGCCCAAAGGGTCAATTCAGTGAGCGCCTACTGCCACCATGTGTTGGCCTTCAGTACTACAATACTGGCTGGGGGACAACAAGCTATTGGCAGACCATGAGCAGCAAAGAATTATACTAACTTTCTTCTTTTTTTTTTTTCCAATCACTGCACTTAGACTGTGGTTTCCATGAATGCAATGAAAAGCGAGTGCGTAAATAAGATGTCAACGTAGTGTTTGAACAACGTGCAACGTGGGTTTTCAGATTAGTGAGAGCTGTGTTGTAAGCACTGGCACTGTCAAGTATTTGGAGATCACTGCTTCTAACTCTGTGCACAAAGCGTAAGCACGCTAAACTCTGCTAGACTAAATAGAGACTTGATTTGTGTGTGACGCACAGCAATACTTAGTAGACCAGTGGTTCTTAACCTTGTTAGAGGTACCGAACCCCACCAGTTTTATATGTGCATTCACCGAACCCTTCTTTAGTGAAACATTTAAAAAAAACAATTTCAAATTCAAGACAAAGTTATATGTTTTTGGTAACACTTTAGTATGGGGAACATATTCTAAGTAACAAAGACTTAATTTAGAGTTTTTTTTAGACACTAGGGGGACATATTCTAAGTAACAAGGACTTAATTTAGAGTTATTTGGTTAGGGCCAGGGTTAGAGGGTTAGGGTTATAATAAGGCCATGCCGAATAAGGCATTAATAAGTACTTAATAATGACTAGTTACTAGTTACTAATTTGCATGTTAATAAGCAACTAATTAATAGTGAATATGTTCCCCATACTAAAGTGTTACCATGTTTTATTACTGGTGCACAAAATGAACCGTGCATGAACATCACCTTGTTCAAAAAACAAAACCAACACAGTGCATAAACTCACAACAAATTACACACAACTTCTGCTGTTGCCGTATCCGTAATACGCCGATAGGGAGAAGTTTTTATTTACACGATGAGTCGGGTGTGTCTTGACCTCCGCCGAACCCCTGAGCCCGACTCACCGAACTCCTAAAGTTTGATCGAACCTTGGTTAAGAACCACTGTAGTAGACATTATGGCCTGATGTATGCAAGGTTTGCGTGTACTAAAACAAGTGCAAACCTGATCTACTAAAAGCTTGTGCAACTGGGATTGTATAATATGTATAATGTATCATTATTATCAGAACACCCACAATAGTAAGAGGAGGAGATGCATATGTAAACATTTAGCACTGGAAATGTGATTTCTTTGTTTAGGCTGAAACTGTTTTGTTTCAGGCTTGAAACAAAACAACCTCGATTGACGAATGACTCTATTTGCGTTCTTTTCGGTTTGCGAATGTTTACACAGCGCCAAATATGCCTCTGTGTGCGGACCATGTCTCGGCGTACGAACGTTTCATTTATTCTATTCTTTAATTTTGTCAACAGCTACTAGCGATAAATCTGATTCAATGTTGTAAACAAAAGTAGCACAGTTAAGTTCAACATATGCCTTTGCGAAACGGACAGCCAAAGCATGCAGGACATCTCGAAGACCAAGTCGTTCATATCATTTACCATGAATTGATTAACGTGGACCCCGACTTAAACAAGTTGAAAAACGTATTCGGGTGTTACCATTTAGTGGTCAATTGTACGGAATATGTACTGTACTGTGCAATCTACTAATAAAAGTTTTAATCAATCAATCATTGGCCTGATGTATGCAAGGTTTGCGTGTACTAAAACAAGTGCAAACCTGGGGCCGTACTTATCAAGCTTCTTAGAATTACTCCTAAGAAGTCTGCTAAGAGTTGACTTAAGAGTAAATAAATTCTTCGCTGAAAGCTGCGCTTAAAAGTTAGTTATCAAGCGTCTTACTCACACTTTCAGCGAAGTGTAGGACTGAATCTTAAGTGTCACACTCAGAGCTGAATTACGACATTACTATGTGCCGTAAACGGAATTTTAGGTGACGTCATTTCTGTGTCCATAGAAATGACCAATCACGGAAGGGAATCCGTTGTCTAAGAATAAGGAAATATCTTGGAAATATTTAAGTGGACAATGGGAGTGTATATTTTGACAATAAACTGCAAAATAATACAAAACAAACTAGTCCCCGCCGGCACTCACCGCTCCCTCTCTTCTATCGCCCACACACTCACTGACGTCACTCACCTCACGGCCACACACATACGCTACTGTCATAACATTTTCTTTCCAATTAATTAATTAGGCAACTAATTTGAAACTGGTGTGGGTGGCTCTATATATACTAGCCCACTGCAGACACATGCAGAAATCAACAAGGAATCGAAAAGTATTAAATCTGTGACAAAAATAATATCCGCTCTGTCTAAACGATACCGTTTGATCAGCTGCTCGTCATCAAAAAAAAAAATACATTGTTCCGTTCCCTGAACGTTGGCGCACGTCTCTCTCGCCTCAGTGCCATCCCCTGCTGGCAACTCCTAACCACTCAAGACACCTCTGAAGGTCTCTTAAATATCGTGGAGAGTAGGAGTGATTCTTAGACTTAAGAACGTTGATGAAAAGCTTTTATTCTTAAGTTTGAGAGTAGGACTAAATTTCGCAAATTCTCAGGACTTAAGTGTAAAATGGCACTCTAAGAAGCTTGATAAGTACGGCCCCTGATCTATTAGGCTTGTGCAACTGGGATTGTATAATATGTATGATATATCATTATTATCAGAACACCCACAATAGTAAGATGAGTCGCATATGTAAACATTTAGCACTGGAAATGTGATTTCTTTATTTAGGCTGAAACTGTTTTGTTTCAAGCCTGAAACAAAACAACCTCGATTGACGAATGACTCTATTTGCATTCTTTTCGGTTTGCGAATGTTTACATGGCGCCAAATATGCCTCTGTGTGCGGACCATGTCTCGGCGTACGAGCGTTTCATTTATTATATTCTTTAATTTTGTCAACAGCTACTAGCTATAAATCTGATTCAATGGTGTAAACAAAAGTAGCACAGTTAAGTTCAACATATGCCTTTGTGAAACGGACAGCCACCGCATGCAGGACATCTCAAAGACCAAGTCGTTCATATCACAGCTTGAAAAGGCACAATTCCCGCAAGTATGAACCAACTGTACTATACAAAGGAGAGCATCAACTTGCATCTACCGGTTGAGTGTGATTTTTTTTTTTGCTTCCTGGAGAACGTTGGACATCTGTAAGTAATCACAACGAGCTCGCGTCACTCTGTACCAAAAAAAGACATCAGCATTGTCATCCGAAAAAGGTAACATGCTTGTTTGTTACAGAGTAAATGGTGCACTATGTTAAGTTGTTTATGAGCGCTTTTACTACATTATCGATTAAGATTATTGCAAACTGCAAAGAATTTCAAAATGTGTGCTTCATTTTTCCTATACTTATTTTCACCAAGTTTTGAGCAAATCAAAGACTTGCAGTTCAGTAAAACATTTAAAAAACGTTCATGTATGACATTCTGACTACTCAATTGCATTTGTACTCAAATATTAGAGTATTTTCTTCAGCCAATTTTATTTATGCAAGCAAATAATAACCTGTGATTAATCATGATTAATTGCAGCTCTCAAATGTTATTGATCTGATTTAAAAATTAATCACTCGACAGCCCTTCCAGCAAAGTGTACATTTACAATCCAGCGTCATGCTGGGTCAAGTTATTAACAGCTAAATATAAGACAAAATATGCAAAACAAGGTGTGTTCATGTGTCGTGTACATCAACAACGACTGACCCGACATTCAAATCCCATGTTAAAGGTGATCATTTAGACCAGGGGGCGTCCAAACTAAAGCCTGCGGGCCGCACTTGGCCTGCTGGCGTCTTTAAACTGGCCTGCAAGACGGCACAAGTCCTAATAGCGATCTGGCCAAGCAGGGTGTTTTCATATTAAATTGAAATATCTGGCATTCTGATTGGTGTCCATCTGTCACCATCCTGTGGACAACATGAGTAACTCAGTTTGAAGTTTGCTTTCTTGAAAAAGTGTTCACAACATTTACTTATATGACCCAATCCAAACAACCTTCCCTAGTCATGGCGCGTAAAAAAAATTCACCCAGCATAAAAAGTCTACAAACATGGCTACACATAACACAACCTGCTCACTAAACTTTGTGGATATTATAAAACGTGTCCAAACACCATAAGAATTTAAAATGACACCCATTTAAATCCATTGCAAGGCATGATGGGGGGAAAAGAAACACTCTATATACATGTTTGACTTCAAGCTGCTTGATATTTCTGATTAGTTACAAAGCTTTAAGGAGGTCGTCACGGAAGTAAACAAGGTAGGAGTTGAACTTTCACATACTCTTGATAATTAATTAAAATAATTATTAATTATATAACCATTATATTACTAAAATATGTACATGTATTTATATATGTACAGGCTATACATATACATATACATATATATATATATATATATATACATATACATATATATATATATATACATATACATATATATATATATACACATATATATATATATACATATATATATATATATATATATATATATATATACATATATATATATATACATATATATATATATATATATATATATAATATATATATATATATATATATATATATATATATATTAGGGTTGTACGGTATACAGGTATTAGTATAGTACTGTGATACTAATGAATCATATTCGGTACTATACCGCCTCTGAAAAGTAATGTTGGCATCACAACATCCTCTTTCGGTTTTTTAAATGTATATTATGTTTATAAACTCAGGAAATATGTCCCTGGACACATGAGGACTTTGAATATGACCAATGTATGATCCTGTAACTACTTGGTATCGGATTGATACCCACATTTGTGGTATCATCCAAAACTAATGTAAAGCATCCAAACAACAGAAGAATAAGTGATTATTACATTTTAACAGAAGTGTAGATAAAACATGTTAAAATAGAAAGTAAGCATATATTAACTGTAAATGAACACGTAGATTAATAATTGTACCCCGCCTTCCGCCCGAATGCAGCTGGGATAGGCTCCAGTGACCCCCCGTGACCCCAAAATGGATGGATGGATGGATTTTCTACCACTTGTCCTGATAATTTTGACAAAATAATAGAATGATAAATGACACAATATGTTACTGCATATGTCAACAGATTAAATTAGGAGCCTTTGTTTGTTTACTTACTTATAAAAGACAAGTTGTCTTGGATGTTCACTATTTTATTTAAGGACAAACTTGCAATAAGAAACATATGTTTAATGTACTCTAAGATTTGTTGTTAAAATAAAGCCAATAATGCAATTTTTTGTGGTCCCCTTTATTTAGAAAAGTATCAAAAAGTACAGAAAAGTATCAAAATAATGTTCGTACCAGTACCAAAATATTGGTATTGGGACAACACTAATATATATATATATATATATATATATATATATATATATATATATATATATATATATATATATATATGTATATATATATATATATATATATATATATATATATATATATATATATATATATATATATATATATATATATATATATATACCGTATTTTTCGGACTATAAGTCGCAGTTTTTTTTCATAGTTTGGCCGGGGGTGCAACTTATACTTATACTAATACCATTTAGCTCATTCGCGTAAGAGACTAGACGTATAAGATTTCATGGGATTTAGCAATTAGGAGTGACAGATTGTTTGGTAAACGTATAGCATGTTCTATATGTTATAGTTATTTGAATGACTCTTACCATAATATGTTACGTTAACATACCAGGCACGTTCTCAGTTGGTTATTTATGCCTCATATAACGTACACTTATTCAGCCTGTTGTTCACTATTCTTTATTTATTTTAAATTGCCTTTCAAATGTCTATTCTTGGTGTTGGGTTTTATCAAATACATTTCCCCAAAAAATGCGACTTATACTCCAGTGCGACTTATATATGTTTTTTTCCTTCTTTATTATGCATTTTCGGCCGGTGCGACTTATACTCCGGAGTGACTTATAGTCCAAAAATACGGTATATATATACATATATATATATATATATATATATATATATATATATACATACATACATACATATATATATATGTATATATATATATATATATATATATATATATATATATATACATACCTGGCCAAATTGATTTAACCCAATGCGGCCCCCCAGTCAAGAGGTTTGGACACCCCTGATCGAGACAATATTGTTGCATGTATAATTCAAAAACAACCCCTCATTTGTGTCAACAATCAAAGTTGATAGCCCTCCGTTGTGTTGGGCATCCTAGTCGGCAGTAAAGGACAATAACGACTAAACTCAATGCAAACCCAGAGTGTTGTTTCACTATTTTCCGTGCCAAATCACGCATTGTGTCGGTTAAGGTGCAGCACTATAAAAAGCAGCGGGGTCTCAGCATTATTCCGCCGCACAATGCTACCCCATGCAGCTTCAGCTTTTGGAAAATATAGGAAGTGTTTGGCGAAACTATAGACGGGAGACCACCCACATGCCTGCATCCTCGCCGTGTAAATCTTGACATGCCAAGACGCGGAGCTGCAAACTCCACCAGCCCGAGCGAATGACATACTAAATATACACAGATGCCGAGAGTGGTATCAAAAAGCTAAAGAGGCAAATAAAGAATTTGAGAGGAGCCGTCAACCATAAAACATGGGGGATACACAGAATTTCACAGCTGTGTGAACAGTTCAAGCAGATGCGACTGGGATGTGATGGCGGGTGCATACAGAGAGGCGGGCTGTAAAAATATGCTATAAACTTTATGGAGCCTAATGCGGCCCTGCAGCACCCTCCCGCTGAGTCAAGATTGTCGACAGCACCACCGAGTGTGTGACAGAACAGTGGGGGGGAGGAGGGGGGGATGTACAACCGAGAGCCTCGCCTGCTATTCACAGCCTCCATCCACAATAGGCCCAAAATACAGACTTTGATTGATTGATTGAGATTGAGACTTTTATTAGTAGGTTGCACAGTGAAGTACATATTCCGTACAATTGACCACTAAATGGTAACACCCGAATAAGTTTTTCAACTTGTTTAAGTCGGGGTCCACTTAAATTGATTCATGATACAGATATATACTATCATATATACTATCATCATAATACAGTCATCACACAAGATAATCACAATGAATTATTTACATTATTTACAATCAGGGGTGTGGAGGGGGGGGGGGGGGTTAGGATATGGACATCAAGTAGTGGACAGAGAGAGAGAGAGAGAGAGAGAGAGAGAGAGAGAGAGAGAGAGAGAGAGAGAGAGAGAGAGAGAGAGACAGAGAGAGAGAGAGAGAGAGAGAGAGAGAGAGAGAGAGAGAGAGAGAGAGAGAGAGAGAGATCAGAAGGCATAAGAAAAAGTATCTGCATTTGATTGTTTACATTTGATTGTTAGCAATCCGGGGAGGGTGTTAGTTTAGGGTTGTAGCTGCCTGGAGGTGAACTTTTATTGCGGTTTTGAAGGAGGATAGAGATGCCCTTTCTTTTATACCTGTTGGAAGCGCATTCCACACTGATGAGAGTATTTGGCAAGCACGATTTTGTCCTACTAATTTCAGTGATCTTTGAACTCATCGTAGTTTGTTTACATGTATGGCATAGAAGGAGAATGAGTTAAGACCTTTGTTAGATCGGAATCTGGGTTTAACGTGGTTTGTGGAGCTCCCCCTGGTGTCGTGGTTATGGCGGTCATTTACGTTAAGGAAGTAGTTTGACATGTACTTCGGTATCAGGGAGGTGTAGCGGATTTTATAGACTAGGCTCAGTGCAAGTTGTTTAACTCTGTCCTCCACCTTGAGCCAGCCCACTTTAGAGAAGTGGGTAGGAGTGAGGTGGGATCTGGGGTGGAGGTCTAGCAGTAACCTGACTAGCTTGTTCTGAGATGTTTGGAGTTTAGATTTGAGGGTTTTGGAGGTGCTAGGGTACCAGGAGGTGCATGCGTAATCGAAAAAGGGTTGAACGAGAGTTCCCGCCAGAATCCTCAAGGTGCTTTTGTTGACCAGAGAGGAGATTCTGTAGAGAAATCTCGTTTGTTGGTTAATTCATATATAAGCAATCAAACGAGCGGAGAATCATATTTTTTCTTTCCCGTCCCTTTTTTTTTTCCTAGAATACTCTGTCAAGCAAACTGACGCCGAGATGTTAGAGTCACATCTGTTGGGCCTGCATGGAGGACAAAACAAATGACTCGCACAGTCATTAGAGCACAACACACACAATACTTGACACGCACGAGCACGGGAAGAAACCTAGCTCAAACTCATATCAGCGGGCCGTAACCACCTCGTATTTTTTATGCATCCCTTCGGTATCGAGAGAAGCCACTTAACAATCCGCTCGGTATATTCAAAGAAGACATATTACATAGAAAAGAGATGAGACGAGGGAACAGTGGGAAAGGAAACACAACCAGAACACGACTGTAAGAGACGAGGCAACAAAAAGTAGGGTCTCTAGTTAGCACCTGGTTAAAAAAAACAAAAAACATTTGCTTTAACAGCTGTGGCTGTAGGCAACCCCCTGATAAAGTGTGTTATTAAAAGGACTGTGAATCTTTGGGCACCACACAATTCGATTTGATTTTTGGGGTATTCTCGGTTCAAAATCAAACCTTTTTAAATAACATCGGGCGCCAGTTCTATGATTAACTAAATTGTGAATAAAATAGATAAACAGCTTTGATACATTTCTGTCTTACTAAAAAGAAAACTGGTTTTGTTTAACCAAATTCTTCAGAAACATTGAATAAAGTCAAATACAAATAATGCAACAAGAGAAGTATCCAACACTTCTATATATTGTATATATATATTGTATATATATATATATATATTGTATATATATATTGTATATATATATATATATATATATATATATATATATATATATATATATATATATATATATATATATATATATATATATATATATATATATATGTACATACATGTACATTTATGTATACATATTTTCATATATATATATATATATATATATATATATATATATATATGTAAAATATATACCGTATTTTTCTGAGTATAAGTCGCTCCGGAGTATAAGTCGCACCGGCCCAAAAATGCATAATAAAGAAGGAAAAAAACATAAATAAGTCGCACTGGAGTATGAGTCACATTTTTGGGGGAAATTTATTTGATAAAACCCAACACGCTTTTAAGGTAAACCTCAATCAATCAATGTTTATTTATATAGCCCTAAATCACAAAAGTCTCAAAGGGCTGCACAAGCCACAACGACATCCTCGGCACAGAGCCCACACAAGGGACGTCGATGTGAATGACTATGAGAAATCTTGGGGAGGATCGCATATGTGGGTAACCCCCCCTCTAAATACAGTCCCTAGTGGATCCAACCCCTACCATATTTAGAGATATCCGCTGAAATACAGTCGTGGTCAAAAGTTTTCATTGTCCCATTTACTCTCTTTAAAGCACCAGTTCCATTGGCAGCAAAACAGGCCCAGAGCATAATAGTACCACCACCATGCTTGACGGTAGACATGGTGTTCCTAGGATTAAAGGCCTCACCTTTTCTTCTCCAAACATATTGCTGGGTATTTTGGCCAAACAGCTAAATTTTTGAGCAGATTTGGTCACTTTTTCAGTAGACCCATAATAAATTCATAAAAGAACCAAATTTCATGAATGTTTTTTGTGACCAACAAGTATGTGCTCCAATCACTCTATCACAAAAAAATAAGACTTGTAGAAATGATTGGAAACTCAAGACAGCCATGACATTATGTTCTTTACAAGTGTATGTAAACTTTTGACCACGACTGTATACGGCAAAATACGTGACTTAAGTCTCAAATTTTAAGTCTCGGAAATGTGAAATCAAACCATGGCGGAGACATTTATAAAACAATTTTGCCTTCGTCCAAACTTGTTCTAAAAGAGCCGTTTGGAATTCAGACTTAGACTTGTCAGGTATCCAACAGGCAAGAAGAGTCGCTTTTGCACAATAGGACCCCTTTAAGCTACCGTGACATGTGATCTGAGTCATATGGGAGTACCTTGAATCATGTCGTGTAACTGCAACCTACATCTGAGTCACGTTTTAACCAAAGATAAGCAAATCAGCCGTTTAAAAACCACCAGTTTCATTCGGCACATGTCGGCAGCAGGATCTGAAGTCCCTTTTTTGAGTTCCATTCGATGAACTCTAAAAAGTGTGCTTTTAACCACACAGAAAAAGCATTTCCTTTCCACACCCAGTGTTGTTTCCTTGATCTTGATTTAAAATAGAATTCATGCTCATCACTGGCATAGGCCACAGACACACAATTGATTCATTTTGTATTGAAGTTCTTTTAAAGGCACCAAGGACATGTGCGACATTAAATCCAAACTACCCTCAGCACCCGCTTTAATAACTGCCTTTAAAACAAAAACTCTGTTGAGGCGTGTGTCTTTAAAAAGGTAAAAAGGGTGCAATAGAGAGAGGAAAGGGAGGGTTTCTTGATTTGCTTTCAGACTTGTCGTATTTCTTTTACCTTCCGTTAAAAAAGGTCCTTCGTAGGCTTACTTGGCAGGCTGAACAAGAACTTGATTAGAATTAAGGACGAGCCAGATGCCAGCATGTCCTCGTAGACACATAACTCTCTTCTTCTTCATCCCATCTTCCCTCACTTCGCTGAAAAAAAAGCAATCCTCTTGCCTTATCTCCACGTCGACTTTTGCTGCTGACACAACAAAACCCCCTTTAATCTGTACATCTGTAGTTGTATTGTTAGAATATGCTCATAGGTTACCGTATTTCCTTGAATTGGCGCAGGGAATATAGTATTCGCACGTCTAGAATTACTGCCGGGTCAAACTCGTTTCTCAAAATAATTAACGCATGCTTGGCCTTATCGCCGGTTTATTATTGAAGCTGGATCAAATTCGTTTCGCAAAATATTAATTTTATTATCGCATGTCTATAATTTTCGCCGGGTCAAACTCGTTTCGCAAAATATTTAGCATATGGCTAGAACTTCCACCGGGTCAAATTCGTTACGTCACGAGTGACGCATCTGTCCTCATTTTCAAAATGGAGGAAGCTGCTTTCAGTAGTTTACAATCGCACAAAGGAAAAAAGATAAAGAGCTTTTCAGTAGGATTTAAGGTCCAAGCTATTGAATACCGGTACAGTATGCTAAAAAGAACAGTAAGCAGCTATGTTTTATTAATATACCGTAGCTGCGTGTGTGAAATACTGTATAAGTCATTAAATGACTCCCGCCTCCTGGTGGTAGAGGGCGCTGCCGCGCTAGTGATCCTTCTTGCGACTTCCGGTACTGCAGAAGAAGTGAACACACGCAGCAAGAGATTTTTTTTCTTCCTTTTAACAAGGAGGATTACATACCGGTATCTAAAATAAAACAGTTTTCTAAACTGGACTTTCAATCGAAGCAGGAGGTAATAATTAAAGGAATATCTCCATCGAAACAGAGACTTTTAAAACTGAAGAAAGAAAATAAGGAAGACTTCTATAAACAAGTTATCGATGCTTTTGGTCAGAAGGAGCTGCAAATGGACTCCATTTATAAGTACAGGTAAGACCATAATAACGTTTTTTTTAATTAAATGTGCTTTTCATGATGGTATGCTTACATCACACTTAAAGCGCACGCCTAAATTTTATGGATTCCTTTTGGTAAACGCCGGAGTGAGAAGAGGTTTTAAAATAATTACCGCATGCACGGCCATCCCGCCGGTTTCCGGTAAACGCAGGTGTGACAGGAGGTTTTAAATTAATTAACGCCCCTGCGGCTATTCAAGGAAATACGGTATACTGTTTTAGAATATATGTTCAACAGCCTGTTTTACTGCATATAGGTGAGTTAGTTCCCCCCCATGGGTTGTGGTCAAAACGCTTTGGCAGACATGCTGGAATACACCAATTTTTATCGACGTTAGACAAATGAGCAATGATTTACAGCCAATTATCGTATTTTTCGGAGTATAAGTCGCACCTGAGTATAAGTCGCACCCCCGGCCAAACTATGAAAAAAACTGTGATTTATAGTCCAAAAAATACGGTCATCCTTTTGAAATTAACACTTTTTTTAAACAATGTAATTTCAAATACAATGCATAAAAAATGTCTGAATGTTTTATCTGTTTAATTTTAATAGGTTTACTTTATTTGTAAATACAATTAAATATGTATTATTAACATAATAATTTTTAATTCAACAAATATTTTTGAAGCAGACAATGTAATTTCAAATATAATTCATTATTCATCATTTAAATTTTAAACGTTAGATTAATTAATCTGATTACCGTATTTTTCGGAGTATAAATCGCTCCGGAGTATAAGTCGCACCTGCCGAAAATGCATAATAAAGAAGGGAAAAAACATATATAAGTCGCACTGGAGTATAAGTCGCATTTTTGGGGGGAATTTATTTGATAAAACCCAACACCAAGAACAGACATTTGAAAGGCAATTTAAAATGAATAAAGAATCGTGAACAACAGGCTGAATAAGTGTACGTTATATGAGGCATAAATAACCAACTGAGAACGTGCCTGGTATGTTAACGTAACATATTATGGTAAGAGTCATTCAAATAACTATAACATATAGAACATGCTATACGTTTACCAAACAATCTGTCACTCCTAATCGCTAAATCCCATGAAATCTTATACGTCTAGTCTCTTACAGTGAATGAGCTAAATAATATTATTTGATATTTTACGGTAATGTTGTTAATAATTTCACACATAAGTCGCTCCTGAGTATAAGTCGCACCCTCGGCCAAACTATGAAAAAAACTGCGACTTATAGTCCGAAAAATACGGTACTTGCCAAGTGCTGCCATTTGCTTGATGGCGGCCATGTATTTCAACCAATTTTGCTTCAATTTGACACAAATATATTTCTCTGTCCCCGGACGGTATTCCGACAGGTGACTTCTTCCCGGAAGTGAAAAGCAAGTGGTGGTCAACCAAGCCGAGATGGCTGTGTACAGCAAGCAAACGAGCGAACTATCTGAGTACAAAAGAGGCTTAAATAAATAAATACAACTCTACTCAGGACCCCAGTTTAGGCCCCGTTTACACTAAGCCGGATAAGGTTATCCAGGGTAAATCACACCTAACCGTATCCGTGTCCACACACAAACAAGGCCACCGTTTAAGAGCCCCGCCCCCCTCCGTCTGCCGGCGCAACGCGACCTAGTACGCATGCGCGGAAAACGCACACATCATAGTCACCTCCGGTGTTGCTTTGTGTGCAAGTTCTTAAATTGAACTTATCTGAACAATATCCAGTGTTGTGGTATTTCAATTACCGTATTTTTCGGACTATAAGTCGCACTTTTTTTTATAGTTTGGCCGGGGGTGCAACTTATACTCAGGTGCGACTTATGTGGGAAATTATTAACACATTACCGTAAAATATCAAATAATATTATTTAGGCTCATTCACGTAAGAGACTAGACGTATAAGATTTCATGGGATTTAGCGATTAGGAGTGACAGATTGTTTGGTAAACGTATAGCATGTTCTATATGTTATAGTTATTTGAATGACTCTTACCATAATATGTTACGTTAACATACCAGGCACGTTCTCAGTTGGTTATTTATGCCTCATATAACGTACACTTATTCAGCCTGTTGTTCACTATTCTTTATTTATTTTAAATTGCCTTTCAAATGTCTATTCTTGGTGTTGGCTTTTATCAAATACATTTCCCCAAAAAATACGACTTATACTCCAGTGCGACTTATATATGTTTTTTTCCTTCTTTATTATGCATTTTCGGCTGGTGCGACTTATACTCCGGAGCGACTTATAGTCCGAAAAATACAGATCCACTCAACGTCCATTGCACCGGTCGCCCAGAAGAGGGGGCCCCCACATCTGCGGTCCCCTCCGAGGTTTCTCATTGTATCCCACTGGGTTGAGTTTTTTCTTGCCCTGATGTGGGATCTGAGCCGAGGATGTCGATGTGGCTTGTGCAGCCCTTTGAGACACTCGTGATTAAGGGCTATATAAATAAACTTTGATTGATGGATGGATTGGATATGGTGGACAAAACTCCCCTTTAACCATTAAAGTCACAGCTCAAAGACTTCTGCTCATTGATTTTGCAGGAAATAATTAAAACAAGCTTAATGTAGCTACTGTAAATGTGTTGCATGTTTGGACAACATGGAATGACAAGTAATTGCAGCAACACAGAGGTACTATAAAGTCTATTTTATCACAGCTATAACGAACATACCGAATTAGTCAACACACCGTTACTGTCTCACACGGATTGGCAATAAAGCCCCGTCCTTCAACGCCATGCATATTGATCACCTCCTTCTTTTTTCAAAAACAAAGACACAATGTTGTTATCATTCACACAAACTATGGCACTCTCAGTAGTGTTCCAGGCGAGCCAGTCTATGAAACAGAGGAAGTCTGCTTCCACAGTAACACTGCAGAAGTCGCTGATGGATTGTTACAACCTGGCCCTTGACTTGTGACGTAAATCAGGCCAATCTTTACAGGGGCCGCATGCTGTAAAAGCCTCATAATGGTCAGCAGACAGCTGCAGGGCTGTGCAGAAGCAGAGGCATCTGCTTTCAGCACTGGCAGACATGTTGGTATGGATGAACAGGTATGTATTCCGCTCATCCGTCGCTCAATCCTGAGGTGGGGAGAGCGTTTGAGGCTTAGAAGTGTTGCGCATTTGCACGCCGGTCAAACTGGATTAGATCCAATTTACACAGTCCTCTATTCCGAGCTCGCTCTCTAGTGGGAGAGCGGGAAATGTCAGAGAAATTTCATGCCTGAGACAGAGGAGTTACAGTGTGCACGTTCCCCGACAGACAATCCTCGCCGGCGCTCCCCTCGCGAGCACAAGAGAGAGGGCTCTATCCCAATGACACACGCTGACAGCGTGAAAATGGGAATCTGCCAGCAAAGCAGGGAGTTAACTGTGGCCAACCACCAGCTAACCAGGCTAAACACTCTCAGCTTCCTCCTCCTACTTCCTCTTGTAGAGCCTGCTGAAGAATGACAACTCACAGGTTGGAACAAGAACACTCAAGAGAGAGAGACAGACCTCTGGCTGGGCTTCAACATTTGTCACCTGCAAAATCGATGAGTGAATGCTTTCGCTGTGGTATTGACATTTTGTTCCCTTGGTAGCAGACAGAAATTGAGAATGAAACTTTGTCTTCTTTTTAAGCCAGTAAGATGGTGCACAAGTAGAACAACGGCAGGAGGCGAGGTGGTAGGGGTGGGCATCGTTTCTATTTGGACGACTCCGGTTCCAAACGATTCCCGATTCAGGTTCAAACATGTACTAAGAATTTCTCATGGGGCTATTTTCAATCAGAATATAAGGTAACACTTTAGTATGGGGAACATATTCTAAGTAACACAGACTTAATTGTGAGTTATTTGGACACTAGGGCAGTGGTTCTTAACCTTGTTGGAGGTACCGAACCCCACCAGTTTCATATGTGCATTCACCGAACCCTCCTTTTTTTTCAAATTCAAGACAAAGTTATTATATGTTTTTGGTAACACTTTAGTATGGGGAACATATTCTAAGTAACTAAATACTTAATTTTGAGTTTTTTGGACACTAGGGTAACATTCTAAATAACAAAGACTTAATTTAGAGTTATTTGGTTAGGGTTAGGGTTAGAGGGTTAGGGTTTCTGCACCTGCGGTTTCCACACAAGGTTGCAACATTGTTTGTCAACACTGTCTGCTCTCATTTTCTCGCACATTTGAAACCTCTGATGTTCTGTGTACCTACACTCTGTCCTCCCCATGTCTTGGCCTGCTGTGTGTGTGTGTGTGTGTGTGTGTGTGTGTGTGTGTGTGTGTGTGTGTGTGTGTGTGTGTGTGTGTGTGTGTGTGTGTGTGTGTGTGTGTGTGTGTGTGTGTGTGTGTGTGTGTGTGTGTGTGTGTGTGTGTGTGTGTGTGTGTGTGTGTGTGTGTGTGTGTGTGTGTGTGTGTGTGTGTGTGTGTGTGTGTGTGTGTGTGTGTGTGTGTGTGTGTGTGTGTGTGTGTGTGGGGTACACAGAACATCAATTTCCACACTTCTATTAGCCCCGGACCCGAACATCTTATATGTAATAGAAATGTGTAGGAGGTTGTATGGTGTGTGGTCATTAAATATGTATTCTGATATATGTTCTTCACATAAAATGAGCCAAAGTCAGTGAGTCTCAGTTTGAAAAATTAATTAATTGTATCATTTTTCTTTTAATAAAAAATGAAAACGGGTCCCACAGACACAAAAAAACAATCTGAAGTTATCTTTATTTTTATGTTATCATGCCATGATTTTACCAGTCCGGCCCGCATTGGAAATAGATGTTCCTCCATGTGGCCCCTGAGCTAAAATGAGTTTGACACCCCTGATCTACTGCTTATTGAAATCCTTCGGTTTTTACACTCTAAGTCCTCCTGTGTCCAGGGAATTATTATCCCAGTTTGTAAACATTAACAAAAACGGCAACAACCACAAAACATTTGGAGAAAATAAAAATATTGATCTTGGTATCAACGGTACAGATTTATGGACTGATCCATCTTCCTCTTAAGTGTATGCCTGGCAGTGGCCACTAAACACCAAGAGAGCAGCCCAACAGTTGTTTTTAACATCCTCTCTCTAGACTCCTATTAATCTACTTGTTCATTTCCTGTTAACATCTGCTTACTTGCCCTGATGTGGGATCTGAGCCGAGGATGTCGTTGTGGCTTGTACAGCCCTTTGAGACACTTGTGATTAAGGGCCATATAAGTCAACTTTGATTGATTGATAGATTGACTTACAGTATGTCTCTGTGTTTCAAGCAAGTTTAGCCATTACCTTAGCTTTTAGCTTGCGTTTTCTCAGTGTATAACATGTCTCGTTCGACAGTCTTCCAGTGAAAATAATACTTGTAGGAAATGTAGTTTGAAGCAATGGAGAATGATTAACTAAGGGGAGCGGCTCCACACGGTGTACGGCGATATACTTAGCTGCAGGCTGTCTTTTACTCATTTTCCACTGCAGTGGTTGCAGAACCGGTTTGTAGTAATATTTCAGAGCTTTCGTTTTCTACTGTCAAGGCACCAGATTGTGCTACCCACTTTGGAGTTTTTCCAGTTCCAATATAGTTTGTTTTCAGCACCAAAACGAGGCTGGAACAGCCAGTCGAACCATCCGCATAATGAGGTGGGCTTATTTCTCGTGAACGCAGGCGGTTTACCTCCATCGTGTTTGTCGCGATTACTTTTGACATTCTAAATATGTTAAAGGAATATCAAAATCATAACAACGGCCTGGGAAGAAGTGACAGTGCTTGATGATGCATGCCATATTTCGACAAGCTACGTAGTTTTTGGCGAGAGGCCAGCATACCTCAAGTCGGATGTTAAACACGAGTACGAAGCAGCCTAAATGCTAACAGTGGAAGCTACAAGCATACTTGCCAACCCTCCCGAATTTTCCGGGAGACTCCCGAATTTCAATGCCTCTCCCGAAAATCTCCCGGGACAAGCATTCTCCCGATTTACAGCCGGACAACAATTTTGGGGGCGTGCCTTAAAGGCACTGCCTTTAGCCTCCTCTCTCACCTGAAAAGGAGACTATTGTATATGTCTCCGTCATCCATAGGTTTATCTATAACCCATAAAGTAGGCACGCAGCGTGTGTTTATTCCAGCCGGCACGTTAACACACTGACACACAACATCCGGATACCCATCATGCATTGCTTCAAAACTACGGCAAGTAGTAATGTCCAAAATTTCCAGCCGGACAAACAATATTGGGGCCGTGCCTCACCTGAAAAGGAGACTGTTATACTGTATATGTCTCCGTTATCCATAGGTTTATCTATAACCCATAACACGGTGGCCAAATGGATATAGTCACTCATGAACGGTCAGAGAAGCACAAGGCGGCGGCAACGCAGTATTATGGGCCACCTTGCTAAATGGAGACCCGAGGGTGTAACATATGCCGAGACAAAGATGGCTATGCTGATAGCTGCAAGAAACATCCCGTTCTCATTTGCGGATGTTTTCAACAAATCCGTGAAGGATACGTTCCCGGATTCAGAGATCGCTCACCAGTACTCAAATGGCAGAACAAAGGCTACTCAAATAGTGAAAGGTAAGTGTTTCCCCCCCGAAACCACCCCAATCTCCCGAATCCGGAGGTCTCAAATTTGGCAAGTATGGCTACAAGTCAAACAGAAGACGACAACAAAACCTGCCTGGACTCCTGTAAGTTGTATTTGTTTATTCTGATCATATTCACAACATAGTTTTGGATGTGAAGGCACTAGCATTTTGTTAGCTTAGAAATTAATGATTGAAAGCATCACAAATCAGAATCAACGTTTAAAAAGGTGGACATTGCGAAATAATTGGAATGTTAGACCTGGTTCCCATTGATGCCCAACCCTATTCGGCGGGGATGCATTAGAGCAGGAGTGTCCAAACTACGGCCTGCCGACGTCTTCAAATTGGCCTGGAAACGTCATGAGTAAGGAATCAGCCCGCAGAGAGCTTTAAAGGCCTACTGAAAGCCACTACTACCGACCACGCAGTCTGATAGTTTATATATCAATGATGAAATCTTAACATTGCAACACATGCCAATACGGCCGGGTTAACTTATAAAGTGCAATTTTAAATTTCCCGCTAAACTTACGGTTGAAAACGTCTTTGGATGATGACGTATGCGTGTGACGTAACCAGTGAAACAGAAGTATCGGTACCCCATTGAAAACAATACAAAATAGCTCTGTTTTCATCTCATAATTCCACAGTATTCTGGACATCTGTGTTGGTGAATCTTTTGCAATTTGTTTAAAGAACAATGAAGACTGCAAAGAAGAAAGCTGTAGGTGGGATCGGTGTATTAGCGGCGGCCTACAGCAACACAACCAGGAAGACTTTGACTCGGATAGCAGACGCGCTAGCCGACGCTAGCCACCGACCGCACGGATGATCGTGGTGAAGTCCTTCGTCCTTCCGTCGATCGCTGGAACGCAGGTGAGCACGGGTGTTGATGAGCAGATGAGGGCTGGCTGGCGTAGGTGGAGCGCTAATGTTTTTATCATAGCTCTGTGAGGTCCCGTTACTAAGTTAGCTTCAATGGCGTCGTTAGCAACAGCATTTTTAAGCTTCGCCAAGCTGGAAAGCATTAACCGTGTATTTACATGTCCCTGGTTTAATAGTATTGTTGATCTTCTGTCTATCCTTCCAGTCAGGGGTTTATTTCTTTTGTTTCTATATGCAGTTAAGCACGATGCTATCACGTTAGCTCCGTGGCTAAGTTAGCTTCAATGGCGTCGTTAGCAACAGCATTTTTAAGCTTCGCCAGGCTGGAAAGAATTAACCGTGTATTTACATGTCCCTGGTTTAATAGTATTGTTGATCTTCTGTCTATCCTTCTAGTCAGGGATTTATTTATTTTGTTTCTATATGCAGTTAAGCACGATGCTATCACGTTAGCTCCGTAGCTAAAGTGTTTCGTCGTGGAGATAAAAGTCACTGTGAATGTCCATTTCGCGTTCTCGACTCTCATTTTCAAGAGGATATAGTATCCGAGGTGGTTTGAAATACAAATCCGTGATCCACAATAGAAAAAGGAGAGAGTGTGGAATCCAATGAGCCAGCTTGTACCTAAGTTACGGTCAGAGCCCAAAAAGATATGTCTTGCACTGCATTCTAGTCCTTCACTCTAACGTTCCTCATCCACAAATCTTTCATCCTCGCTCAAATTAATGGGGTAATCGTCGCTTTCTCGGTCCGAATTTCTCTCGCTGCTGGTGTAAACAATAGGAAAATATGAGCAGTCCTTTCTCCGATCAGAGACCAAAAGTTGTGAACTTTATCATCGTCGTTCTATACTAAATCCTTTCAGCAAAAATATGGCAATATCGCGAAATGTTAAAGTATGACACATAGAATGGATCTGCTAGCCCCATTTAAATAAAAAAATGTCATTTCAGTAGGCCTTTAAATGTATTTTAAAAGACAATTCATTAGCTGCTGCTTATTTGTGGATAATATGACTAAGTCAGGATTTAATCAGACGCAGTACTTACTTATATGACCCAATGCAAACAACCTTCCCTAGTCAAAACAAAAAATAAAGAAATAAAACATCTAACCAACAAAAAATGCCAACAGACATGGTCACAAATAACACAATATAACACAATTTGTGGATATTATTAAAAAAAACAACAACCATGCGACATAAAAACATTTACAATTACACCCATTTAAATCCATTACAAGGCATGGTGGGAAAAATGCAAGACACTCTACACACTTATCCATGTTTGGCACATTTTAGCTGCTTGATATTTCGGATTGATTACAAAACTTTAAGTAGGTTGTCACAGAAGTAAACAAGGTAGGAGTCCAACTTTCACATACTCTTATCATAGAATTATATTGCACACCTATATGTTACTTTACATGCAGTCGGCTTTCGGCCCTCGAACAAAGTTTTTTAGCCCAAAAAATTTGGACACCTTTTCGTTAGAGTATTGTAAGTACTTTGCTGCCAAACATTGCCCTCAAAAAATTCATCAACTGAAAAAAGGTTTTCAGAATTGCATGCTCCTGATCTGTGTCCTCATCTGACACAGTTTCAAAGTAGCAGCCTATGCATTTCCGACAAGAAGCCTGGACCCAAGCGGGGCCTGATTATGTTAAATTTCATTTACCCAACACAATGTGGCTATTGCCGCTGAACGCGGCGCAACTTCGCCCACATCAATACAAGCGACGCTACGATTCAGCTCTTCCCTCCACGCAATAAACAGCACAAAAGAACAGCAGAGAACCACAAAGGAGGCAGAAATTGCAATCGATAAAAATTGGCCCTGCAAAGTGCCTCAAAAAGGGGGGCGTTGTGTCTGAGAGCATAGACCGAGCGTAGGCTGGGTCACGGAGGGCTGCTCTAACATGTCTGTCTTCTCTGTTAACCCTTCCAAATGCTTCAGACCCATAAAACAAGGTCGATGAAATGTCACAGTGTAACACTTCCCAAAAAAACATGGGTAAACATTTTTTTATGATTTTGTGCGAGTGTGTTTGTGTAAAAGAAAAAAAAAACTGAAAGGTAAACATTCAGTGCAATGCTGTTTACAGGCATAAGGTGGAGGGAAACGTAAAGTCAATAATCAAGCCATTTGCCGCTCTCTGCATGTTCTGAACTTCTGTTTCCATGGCAGTGTTGTACTGGGCAAAATGACACTGCCTGCTATGGCACGGATGTAGTCTAATATCGTGTAATATCATAATAATATTATCATGTTGATCTCTTTTAGACAGCAAACTAGTTGACTAAACCGCAGGTTCTCATGTGTCTCATGTGTGCTGGTATGACAATAAAGTTCCTTGAATACAAAACCCAAAACCAGTGAAGTTGGCACGTTGTGTAAATGGTAAATAAAAACAGAATACAATGATTTGCAAATCCTTTTCAACTTATATTGAATTGAATAGACTGCAGAGACAAGATATTTAACGTTCTAACTTGTAAACTTTTGTTATTTTTTGCAAATATTAGCTAATTTGGAATTTGATGCCTGCAACATGTTTCAAAAAAGCTGGCACATGTGGCAAAAAAGACTGAGGAAGTTGATGAGGGTGAACAGGCTAATTGGGAACAGGTGGGTGCCATGATTGGGTATAAAAGCAGCTTCCATGAAATGCTCAGTCATTCACAAACAAGGAAGGGGCGAGGGTCATCACTTTGTGAACAAATGCGTGAGCAAATTGTCGAACAGTTTAAGAACAACATTTCTCAACCAGCTATTGCAAGGAATTTTGGGATTTCACCATCTACGGTCCGTAATATCATCAAAAGGTACAGAGAATCTGGAGAAATCACTGCACATAAGCGATGATATTATGGACCTTCGATCCCTTAGGCGGTAATGCATCAAAAAGCGACATCAGTGTGTAAAGGATATCACCACATGGGCTCAGGAACACTTCAGAAAACCACTGTCAGTACAGTTCTTCGCTGCATCTGTAAGTGCAAGTTAAAACTCGACTATGCAAAGCGAAAACAGTTTATCAACAACACCCAGAAACCCTCCCGGCTTCGCTGGGCCGGAGCTCATCTAAAATGGACTGATGCAAAGTGGAAAAGTGTTCTGTGGTCTGACGAGTCCACATTGCAAATTGCTTTTGGAAACTGTGGACGTCGTGAGGAAGAGAACCATCCGGATTGTTATAGGCGCAAAGTTGAAAAGCCAGCATCTGTGATGGTATGGGGGTGTATTAGTGCCCAAGGCATGGGTAACTTACACACCTGTGAAGGCACCATTAATGCTGAAAGGTACATACACGTTTTGGAGCAACATATGTTGCTATCCAAGCAACGTTATCATGGACGCCCCTGCTTATTTCAGCAAGACAATGCCGAGCCACATTCTGCACGTGTTACAACAGCGTGGCTTTGTAGTAAAAGAGTGCGGCCTGCCTGTAGTCCAGACCTGTCTCCCATTGTGGCGCAATATAAAGCCTAAAATACCACAACGGAGACCCCGGACTGTTGAACAACTTAAGCTGTACATCAAGCAAGAATGGGAAATAATTCCATTTGAAAAGCTTCAAAAATTGGTCTCCTCAGTTCCCAAACGTTAACTGAGTGTTGTTAAAAGGAAAAGCCATGTAACACAGTGGTGAACATGCCCCTGTGCCAACTTTTTTGCAATGTGTTGCTGACATTAAATTCTAAGTTAATTATTTTTTGCCAAAAAAAATACTTTTCTAAGTTCAAACATTAAATATCTTGTCTTTACAGTCTATTCAATTGAATATAAGTTGAAAAGGATTTGCAAATCATTGTATTCTCTTTTTATTTAGGAATTACACAACGTGCCAACTTCACTGGTTTTGGGTTTAGTACTTCAATCCAATCATTATGCCCATCACAAATGCATCTGTATAAATGTATGCTCAAAATATAATAAAAACTGTATGCATAAAATACATGGTGTGTGTGCGGCCAAATCACAGACAGCCATAAAGATACAGAAGCCACATGATGATAGTAACAATAATAATAATAGTAGACTACTTACCGCGACTTTGCTCCCAGTTATCTGCATGCAGCAATCAGCGGAGAAGGTTAATGTGCAAAAAGACACAAACAGCACAGTTATGAGTAGGCCAGACAATTACACATTGAGGCATGAGCTGAACTTTTGGTCACATTAAAACAATGTCCTTCATACGGTACACAGCAAAGATGGCTTTGTTTTTTTTAATATTCGACAGTAGCGATTAGAGGCATACATATGAAACAACATGTCTGCAATTTCCAGATGTTTCAAGTGTTAGTAAGACAGATAGGAGATGTCAATGATTTACAGCAGCTTGCCTCACCATTATGGATGTCTTCCTTATTATGTGTTTACATGGCAACAACTGTGGAAGAGATCCTCTTTAAAGGTCTACTGAAAGCCACTACTACCGACCACGCAGTCTGATAGTTTATACATCAATGATGAAATCTTAACATTGCAACACATGCCAATACGGCCGGGTTAGATTAGTAAAGTGCAATTTTAAATTTCCCGCGAAATATTCTGCTGAAAACGTCTCGGTATGATGACGTTTGCGCGTGACGTCACGGATTGTGCGGACATTTTGGGACACCATTGTGGCCAGCTATTAAGTGGTCTGTTTTCATCGCAAAATTCCACAGTATTCTGGACATCTGTGTTGGTGAATCTTTTGCAATTTGTTTAATGAACAATAAAGACAGCAAAGAAGAAAGCTGTAGGTGGGAAGCGGTATATTAGCGGCTGGCTGCAGCAACACAACCAGGAGGACTTTGAGTTGGATAGCAGACGCGCTACCGTGAGTACAGCTTTGGCTTCCAAACATTTGATCGCTTGCCCGTACGTGCGTGCCGCTATGTGCATGTCACGTACGTAACTTTGGGGAAATATATGTGCTGTATGAACTTTACGGAGGTGAACGGTACTTTGGGCTGTGGGATTGAGTGTGTTGTGCGGGTGTTTGAGTTGTATTGGTGGGTTATATGGACGGGAGGTGGGAGGTGTTTGTTATGCGCGATTAATTTGTGGCATATTAAATATAAGCCTGGTTGTGTTGTGGCTAATAGAGTATATATATGTCTTGTGTTTATTTACTGTTTTAGTCATTCCCAGCTGAATATCAGGTCCCACCCGCCTCTCACAGCATCTTCCCTATCTGAATCGCTTCCACTGCCCTCTAATCCTTCACTCTCACTTTCCTCATCCACAAATCTTTCATCCTCGCTCAAATTAACGGAGTAATCGTCGCTTTCTCGGTCTGAATCGCTCTCGCTGCTGCTGGCCATGATTGTAAACAATGTGCAGATGTGAGGCGCTCCACAAGCTGTGACGTCACGCTACTTCCGGTACAGGCAAGGCTTTTTTATCAGCAACCAAAAGTTGCGAACTTTATCGTCGATGTTCTCTATTAAATCCTTTCAGCAAAAATATGGCAATATCGCGAAATGATCGAGTATGACACATAGAATGGACCTGCTATCCCCGTTTAAATAAGAAAATCGCATTTCAGTAGGCCTTTAACTCATCGGTAGAATTGATTCACGATCGAAAAAAGACAAGGAGTGGCCCAAAAAGGTTGCAGAGTGTCAGTCTTCATTAGCATTTTAGCTTTTCTTGCGAACGCTCGTCTTAGTTAATAAAAATCATCGGCTTGTGGCTTGTGCAGCCCTTTGAGACACTCGTGATTTAGGGCTATATAAATAAACAGTGATTGATTGATTGATTGATTGATGTTATTGGCCAAACAGAAAGCAAATAACACCGATTTTAAAAAAATGATGCAAAATAATATTGTCCAAAGTCTAGCGAGGCACACCGAGCAGCATATCATGCAGTGTCTTGACAACAAAAGCTGATTCCCGTGGCCATTCCATCAACGTACGACTATCCACACGTCAAGCTCGTTTGACGTAAAGCCGAGCTCGCCTGACATTTTATCTACTCTTCCCAAAGTTATGCCAGCACAGAGGTGCTATCTGTCCTCAGATTCCATCCCATTTGGAGTCTAAATCGGAAAAGAAACAGTCCATCATAACAAGTGGCGAATTGAATGCCCGCCTGTCGGACGTAGTGACTTATAAACACTTAACGGAAGAAACCAGACTAAACATGGCTGCCTGTCAAACGTGGTTGGTGGCGAGACTGCTTTTATTGCTAACTATGCAGGGATGATAATAGCCCTTGCAAAAGTACTCACCCCCATTAGAAATAAAAATTTGGAAATTAATGACGTTTTTTTTTGCCTATCATTCACAATCTCTATGTAAGACAAGAACACTAATGTTTTTTTTTGTTTGTTTTTTTTAAGCATTCCTACTCGTAAAATACGGCAAGTACAAGGTGGCTAACAATTCCGCCCATAAAGCCCTTTAAAAACATCCAAAAACCGCCAACAATACTTTATTTACAAAATGAACGTATATCGCGTTATTGTTATTATGAGTGTATGTACCGTATTTTTCGCAGTTTTTTTCATAGTTTGGCCGCAATTATTAACACATTACCATAAAATATCAAATAATATTATTTAGCTCATTCACGTAAGAGACTAGACGTATAAGATTTCATGGGATTTAGCGATTAGGAGTGACAGATTGTTTGGTAAACGTATAGCATGTTCTATATGTTATAGTTATTTGAATGACTCTTACCATAATATGTTACGTTAACATACCAGGCACGTTCTCAGTTGGTTATTTATGCCTCATATAACGTACACTTATTTAGCCTGTTGTTCACTATTCTTTATTTATTTTAAATTGCCTTTCAAATGTCTATTCTTGGTGTTGGCTTTCATCAAATAAATTTCCCCCAAAAATGCGACTTATACTCCAGTGCGACTTATATGTTTTTTCCCTTCTTTATTATGCATTTTCGGCCGTTGTGACTTATACTCCGGAGCGACTTATACTCCGAAAAATACGGTATGTATGTATTTCAGTTTTAGGAGTTAAATGGTGGAACAAGCTCAGTGATGAGCTGAAGACATGTAGTTATTTGTTAAGGTTTAAGAAAACCTTGAAATGTGAAATAATTGAAAATTATAAAATATAGCAACGATTACTTTCATCCCATTGATTTTTTTAACGATGTTCCAGGCAATCTAATTTTCAGTGAATGTATATGATAGGCAAATATAAGCTTTGGCTTCAGCCTATTCCTTTTCGGTCATTCTTTTTCTTTTCTTTTTGTGTGTAAATGTGTATGATTGTTAAATATGTGTAATCTGTACTGTTAAACTGGTCACACAAAATGGTTGATGGTTGATTATATGACCGAAATAAACTTATTTCATTCATTATAAGCACTAACATTAAGGAACTATTTTTAGCGGCACCGCGATCATAGAGAGGCTGTTGCTGCATCGCGTCTGAGTTGGTGAAAGTTATTTCTTAAATTTTTTAAAGTTATGTCTGGATTATAGAACTATGCCTCTCACCTGTATAGTAGGTTGTTGCCATAAACCCAAGAAGTTGGTCAACTTTGACATTCAACTTTTACATAAATCACAGAAAAACGTTTGTTGGCCACACATTATTTTTCTTTTTGCACGTGGAAGCATTATGATTAATTGTTCATCTAAACGGGAATATGTGAACATCCCAGTGAGAACATTGTACAATAGGACTGAAACTAGAGATGTCCGATAATGGCTTTTTTGCCGATATCCGATATTCCGATATTGTCCAACTCTTAATTACCGATTCCGATGTATACAGTCGTGGAATTAACACATTATTATGCCTAATTTTGTTGTGATGCCCCGCTGGATGCATTAAGCAATGTAACAAGGTTTTCCAAAATAAATCAACTCAAGTTATGGAAAAAAATGCCAACATTATTATTGAAGTCACAAAGTGAATTATTTTTTTAACATGCCTCAAAACAGCAGCTTGGAATTTGGGACATGCTCTCCCTGAGAGAGCATGAGGAGGTTGAGGTGGGCGGGGTTTGGGGGGGGCGGTGGTTTTCGGGTAGGGGGTAGCGGGGGGTGTATATTGTAGCGTCCCGGAAGAGTTAGTGCTGCAAGGGGTTCTGGGTATTTGTTCTGTTGTGTTTATGTTATGTTACGGTGCGGATGTTCTCCCGAAATGTGTTTGTCATTCTTGTTTGGTGTGGGTTCACAGTGTGGCGCATATTTGTAACAGTGTTAAAGTTGTTTATACGCGCACCCTCAGTGTGACCTGTATGGCTGTTGACCAAGTATGCTTGCTTTCACTTGTGTGTGTGAGAAGCCGTAGGTATTATGTGACTGGGCCGGCACGCAAAGGCAGTGCCTTTAAGGTTTATTGGCGCTCTGTACTTCTCCCTATGTCCGTGTACCACTCCGTACAGCGGCGTTTTAAAAAGTCACACATTTTACTTTTTGAAACCGATACCGATATTACATTTTAAAGCATTTATCGGACATCTCTACTGACAACAGAAGTGAACCACATAAACAGATGAGATTCGTGATAAAGTCGCCAGCAGGAGAGATATAAGTTCTCAAGCAAATTGGTGTATGTGTAAAAAAAGCTGTGGTCACTCACCAAACGCCAAATGCAGTCGCTGACCAAAGCATCGTATTACTCGGGAGTCGAGAAGTCGGCACCGCGCGGCATTTTTTTTTGTTTTTGTCATAATACGTGAGAGAAGCCTCCATAAAGAGGACGCAGAGAAGAACAAACGGGCGAAACAAAGGCACATTGAAAAAGATACCGGTATGGCGGTAATGTCTCAAACATATACCGCTATTGACTATAATACCGGTATCGGTACCCTACAGTGTTTCCAGTTCAAACCCTGATGCATAAGTTTTTTGTATAAAATCCTACTACGCTCTGTCAATGGTGGCAGCTTCTATTGACGTGTTGCGCCAGATAACTACTTACATTCCAATCTATTGCTACAGCTCGTTTTTGTCGATTACACGTGGCGTCCAAAGCAAATGCATCTTGATTAAATGTCAGAGAAGAACACGCCGTGCCTTTTTGCCTTCTACCTACTCTCTCCTCTCTTCTGTCCTTCACTTCTGCCCTTCTAAGCTCTCTCACACACGCTTTGGAAATCTCATTTCCTAGGTCTTTTACTCCGACTCTTCCTGCCGTCTTGCGAGGGTTTACAGGTGCCGTAAAGTCAATTCTACATGTGCCACCGCCTGGTGCGCGGCATTAATCAGTCTTTGTATACGCCGCCACTCCAGCAGGAGACCTACTGCGCCGGGGATGTTTTATGCTGACTCGGCACGGTGTGCACAAGCTTGCAACCTTTTCCACAGTTGATGCCTTAAAATAAATGTGCAAAAAAAACCAAACAAAAAAAAAAGTAGCGTTACATTTTGAAAAACACCATCTTAACAGACTGTAGGGATGTAACGATATGAAAATGTCATACAGTGCATTCCGGAAAGTATTCACAACTTTTTCAACATTTTGAATGGAACAACCTTATTCCGAAATGGAATAAATTCATTTTTGTCCTCAAAATTCTTCACACAATACCCCGTAATGACAAAGTGAAAACTTTTTTTTTTTTAACATTTTGCAAATTTAAAAAACTAAAAATGTACAAAAAGTATTCCCAACCTTTGCCCAACGCACCTTTGGAAGCAATTACACCCTTAAGTTTTTGTCAATATGATGCCACAATTGTGTCACATTCCTCTTTGCAGCACCTCTCAACCTCCATCAGGTTGGATGGGAAGTGTCGGTTTTCATCCGGGATGTCTCTTAGTCTAGTCAGGGAGGTGACCAAGAACCCGATGGTCACTCTGTCAGTATTCCTCTGTGGAGAGAGGAGAACCTTTCCAGAAGGACAACCATCTCTGCAGCAAACCACCAATCAGGTCTGTATGGAAGCCAATTCTTCGTAAAAAGTTTGCCATCCTACACCTGAAAGACTCTTAAACCACGAGATACAAAATTCTCGGGTCTGATGAGACAAAGATTGAAGTCTTTGGCGTGAATGCCAGGCGTCATGTTTGGAGGAAACCGAGCCCCGCTCATTACTAGGCCAATACCATCCCTACAGTGAAGCATGGCGGTGGCAGCATCATGCTGTGGGGATGCTTTTTAGCGACAGGAACTGGGAGACTAGTCGGGATAGAGGGAAAGGTGAATGCAGCAATGTACAGAGACATCCTGGGTGAAAACCAACACTTCCCATCCAACCTGATGGAGCTTGAGAGGTGTTGGAAAAAGGACTGGGCCAAATTGCCCAAAGATAGGTGTGCCAAGCCTGTGGCGTGGTATTCAGAAAGACTTGAGGCTGTAATTGCTGCCATGGAGCGGCATGTCTCAGTGGGTAGAGTGGCCGTCTTGTAACCGTAGGTGTCAGAAAAATTGTATGTAAATTATCAAAAAACTTTCCGTTCTCTGAGTTCCCCGTGAACAGATGAAAGCTGTCTTTGTTGCACCAAGCCAAAGGCTTGGAAAATTCCGCTGTGTAAGATGGGAGGAGACAGGAGGGGTTATGTATTGTGATCCAAGAGTTGCCCAAGCTCGATCCAGGACCAGCCCAAGCCATCTTTTTCTTTTGTGTTAATTTGACCGAAAACAATGGCTGTTAACATAACCCCCCATTCCTTTAGAAACAGCTGTTGTTGTGTAAACAGGGAATA
>NC_084758.1:23370936-23380936 GCF_033978785.1 Entelurus aequoreus
CTACAGCGGTAAATAACAGGAGGATTCTATTTGGAATTTAAAAACACCATCAATAACAAAGAGGGGAAAATGCAAAGTGACATATAGAGGAAGGCCCAAACAACTCACGAGCAAAACAAGTGAAAGCACCACAGCACACCAAAAAGTCCAAAGTACAACGTTCCTGCATTATTCACACAACAACCTTCCATCAACAGTGCATGCATCAGTATCCACAAGCAATATGGCCCCTGACACACTACAAGATTGTTTCATTGACAGATCATGTGGTCTTCTTCATATGGAGAGTCTGATTAATTTGATCAGTATTTAATAACCAGACAATACTGGGAATGGACATGTTCTTACAATTACAGCAGTACCTCAGTGCACCGTAGTGTTGTCCCCTAACCAAAAGGTATTTCGGTACTTTGATACTTTTCTAAATAATGGGGACCACAAAAAATTGCATTATTGGCTTTATTTTTATTTCTTTATCTTACGGTACATTAAGAATATATGTTACTTATTGCAAGTGTGTCCTTTAAATAAATTAGTGAACATACAAGACAACTTGTATTTTATTAGTAAGTAAACAAACAAAGGCTCCTAATTTAACATATTGTGACATTTTCCATTCTATTATTTTGTCAAAATTACTAAGGACAAGTGGTAGAAAATGAATTATTAATCTACTTGTTCATTTACTGTTAATATCTGCTTACTTTCTCTTTTAACATGTTCTATCTACACTTCTGTTAAAATGTAATAATCACTTATTCTTCTGTTGTTTGGATGCTTTAAATTAGTTTTGGATGATACCATAAATTTTGGTATCAGTCCGATACCAAGTAGTTACAGGATCATACATTGGTCATATTCAAAGTCCTCATGTGTACAGGGAGTTTATAAACATAATATAAATAAATAAAAAATGAAAGAATATTTTGTGAAAATATTGATGTAATTAACAGTAGTCTCAACTCGATACGCTCCTGTACTTGGTATCATTACAGTGGATGTCAGGTGTAGATCCACCAATGGCGTTTGTTTACATTGTGACGCCGGTGAGCTACGGTGTGTAGTGAAGCATGTTTAGCTATTCCTCGTCCTGCAGGGATGATACTTGTAAGAAACTTACTTTACTTGTCGCCATGGAGACAAGGATTAGTGATTTAGAAGTAGCTAAAACACTGCCGACTGCGGATGGACTTTAAAGCACCTCTTCCTGAGGGCGTTTCAGTGTTATAACTTCACCTTTATCGTCAGTTTTTAAGTCAAAATGCGTCCGTTCTCCCTTTTCTGTCTACACACTGTGTCTGCTTGTAAGTACTCCGTGATTGTGCGCTGCCGAACATGCTCCTCTGCTCGTAAACCAGCAATGACACGACGTGACGACGACGGACGGGGGGGGGGGGGGCGGGGACCGGTACTTTTTACAGGCGGTATAGTACCGAATATGATTCATTAGTATACCGGTATACCATACAACCCTAGTGCACCGGCTTTGTTTTTTTCGTGATACGAGCTGTCTCTTGGCAAATTGTTATGCTTTATGTTGCGGGCAAAAATTTGGATAATGGACGCTAGTTGGCGCAGCGAATGTCACAGTGAACCCCGTTAGATCCGACTGAAACATCCGGTGTCTTACTTTCTAGCATTAGCATATAGATAGAGATTGACATTACTTTGTTTTTCCAACCATGGGAACTAGTGCTTAGGAAGAAGAAACAGATGACATTCATTGAATTGAAACAAGAAAACTTAAACAAATAAACATGACAGAGCGTTCGAACGTATCAATGCAAGTCTACACCATACTCGGGCAGAATGAGTTAGTCACGCCTTTTAAAGGGGAACCGCACTTTTTTTGGAATGATGCCTATCAATCACAATCATTATGAGCGATAAGAACACAACGAAGACGACTATTTTTGGACAAATGAGGATTCACAACCTTGTAATTTTGAAGCGAAATATACTGCTGCTTATAGAAGCGAGCACAAAGGAAGAGTGAGACGATTTTGACGCTATAAATAAGTAACTTGGAGACAAAATATTTTGACATAAATGGAGTGCTTACCCAAAATCAACAGGAAACGTCCCCGGCCAGCTTTGTATTAATCATGATACACGCAGCACGTCATGCGTGTTATTGAAACTAAAGTACATACGCTGTCTGGCTAGCTGTGTACAAACAAAACATGAAAAAATACTTTACAGATACTGTAATATAATTGTTCATGTTTTTCCAGTCAGTACAGATTGGTGTTTTATCGCATTGTGTTGTGTATTACAAACTCAAACGCATTTTGTGCTGTCGTAGAATCTAGCTTATCTCTTGCTGTAGTTAGCTTTTACGGCCAATACCGAAGCATGGCGATGTGTTACTACGCTAGAAAAATAGTTCCTCAGTGTTCGCTCTGACAATAACAATGTCGCCACAGCTTGGTTATCATACAGGTTAGGGAACGTAAATGAAGTATTGTTGACGGTTTTTGAATGCATTTTTAAACTGATTTAGAGGTAGAATTGATTGCTCCCATTAGCTGCATTGCTAGCTACCTAAAACGTGTTGATTTGTATAGGTTAGAAAGCGAGAACAAAAAAAATAATGTTTTGTCTTCTTGTCTCTCATAATGATTGTGAACGATAGGCAAAATTCCAAAAAAAAAGGACAGTTCCCCTTTAAGTACTTTAAAATAATATTTAAACGGGGGACATTTATCCATGAAAATATGAAGAAGCTGTCGATGGTGCGTCGTACATGTCCCCTCTCCAATGTGCATTATTACATTACTTCATAAAAGTACTGCGGTTGATTGTAGTAGATTCTAATGTATTGTTTTTGACGCAATATTTTTTATAAAAGGCAAGTTACATGTAAAAATGGTGGTTTATTTGAATATTTATTTCGCATTATGGGTTTTTCAAGGTATGAGCAGCGTCACAGAACTAATTAAAGTCATTTCCTGAAATTCTTATTTTGTATCTACTGTATGTGTCACATTGACTTGTGAGCATGATAATCAATCCAAAACTGAACATGAAGAATGATTTCAATTGAGTGCACTACTCGGCAGCCACCAGCAGAGGTGCTGTACAGGCACTCTTCGCGAGTGCCTCCGCGACCCCGAAAGGGACAAGCGGTAGAAAATGGATGGATGGAACTAGTTTGCTGTCTTAAAGACAACGATTGTTTGATCAAAAAATGTGTTATAAATTAAAAAAAAGATTTTCCATTTCTCCATTGTGAAGTAAATGTTGATCATGGATATTTAGTAGAGATGTCCGATAATGGCTTTTTTGTCCAACTCTTAATTACCGATTCCGATATCAACCGATACCGATATATACAGACGTGGAATTAACACATTATTATGCCTAATTTTGTTGTGATGCCCCGCTGGATGCATTAAACAATGTAACGGAAGAGTTAGTGCTGCAAGGGGTTCTGGGTATTTGTTCTGTTGTTTTTATTTTGTGATACGGTGCAGATGTTCTCCCGAAATGTGTTTGTCATTCTTGTTTGGTGTGGGTTCACAGTGTGGCGCATATTTGTAACAGTGTTAAAGTTGTTTATACGCGCACCCTCAGTGTGACCTGTATGGCTGTTGACCAAGTATGGATTGCATTCACAATTGTGTGTGATAAGCCGTAGATATTATGTGATTGGGCCGGCATGCAAAGGCAGTGCCTTTAAGGTTTATTGGCGCTCTGTACTTCTCCCTAAGTCCGTGTACACAGAAGCGTTTTAAAAAGTCATAAATTTTACTTTTTGAAACCGATACCGATAATTTTGAAACCGATACCGATAATTTCCGATATTACATTTTAAAGCATTTATCGGCATCCGTAATATTTAGTCAAATGTCCATCTCCGTTATGGCCTTAGCCAATGGTTCTCACAAATAGTTTGTTTTGCAAGTACCACCCTTTTGTCTACTTCATTACCCTCACATTGATCAAATTGGATCTGAAAAGTCAAACTTAAGCCGTCCCCCTCGGCACCATTAAAGCGAACGGAGGCTGGAGGCACTTCAACAAAGGCTAGGTACACTTTTCAGCGCCGGAAGCTACCCCCTGTGACACGCACTGATATGTCAAAACTGACATTCGAGCCTCCCCACCCACCTAGTCTTCTTTTTTCTGCTTCAAGTCCTAATGAAAGTAATCAAGGCGTGCTGGGAGACGTCACGTTTTGTTCTCTTGTCTTTTGACTACACGGATTAATATCCATTTGAATAAAACAATTACTCACACGCAAGAATAATGAGCCCGGTGAGGAATTCAATCAACTCTGACAAAAAAACAAAAAAATCATCATTATCAATAACGCCGGTTAATTACCATAGCAATGAGGAGGCTAATAAATTATGATGCTTTGCAGTTTTGGAAGCTAGCGGAGGGTGAGACAAATTAATTTCCATTTTTCTAGCCTTTTTGTTTTTAATAAATGTCCAACACAATCTTGGTTACTATTGTTATTAGGGATGTAACGGTAAACGGTATAATGATCAACTGCGGTAAAATACCGTTTATATTTTTAATGATCGAAAAAACATTTTAGGCAACACTGCTTACTTCCTGGAAAGGAACTGCTAATGTTGTTAGTGTTTCAATAACATCAATACGAGCTAAAATGTTTTGCCATCTCATCGAATAGTGAGGTACGAAGACTGTGTATTAAATGCGGGAGGTATAACTCCTGTTTATTTTTTTGGGCCAAACCGCTGCACTAAACCACGTGGTGTTGTTGGACAAAAACATTTATCCATCCATTTTCTACCTCAAAGCTTGTTTATTTGACTTTATCTGCATTAGCCACATTTTTTTGTGTTTTATATTGATATCAAAAAGTAAACACCATGTTTTTGTATTATTTTACATCACTTGTTTGTTTGTTTTTTCCATTTTACAAAGTATTACTTTAAAAAGCATTCATGTGACATAGCATTATGGTGTATAGATAATTCCTATATGACATATTTCTGCTGAAACTCTTAATAGATCTTTCCTGATACAGCATGTACATGTACACTTACATAACTGAAAAAAATACCACTCTATCAAAATGTCAAAATAAAGATAAAGGCATTATGTAATGAGAAAAAGCTGACACATTGATACTATTAATGAACAAACACAAACATTGTCTTTATATGTATTTATCTATGGACTTTTAATTAGACATTACAAATTACATGATGTCGTCGCGTTCACACCTGTTTTAACTAACATAATCAATAATTGTGATTATTATTTTGGCCATTATGGTGCAGCCCTACTTTATGTGTATGACTAGATCTCATATATAAACACAATGTGTATCCATATGGACAAAAAGTGCAATTACGTCTTCAGGTACCATCTTGCAAAATGTTTACATTTGTTTTATCTCTTATAACCATAAGGAGCCATCTTGCACAATTCTCACATTTATTTTTATTTATTTATGTTATTATATTGTTTCTGCCATTATACTACCCAGTTGTGTTGCTTTCATTTGGACATTCAATTTCTACTTGAGGTACATGAAGCACAATGTTATCTTATAAAAAATCAATCAATTTAAATGTGTTGTACTTTTTTCAATAAAACTTGGTGAAAAGATTTCAAAATTGTAAGCACATTTAAAAATACCACGATAATAACGAATGAAATGTTCATCCCTAATTGTTATTATAATATTTGTATTAGAGCAGGGGTGTCAAACTAATTTTAGATCGGGGGCCACATGGAGAAAAATCTACTCCCGAGTGAGCCGGATTGGTAAAATCACGGCACGATAACTTAAAAATAAAGACAACTTAAGAATGTTTTCTTTGGTTAAAAATAGAACAAGCACAAATGTACAAATCATAATGTTGCGGTTTATAATTATAAATAAACATTGATTGATTGATTGATTGTCGTTATTTATATTTTCCGAACAAATTATGTGATAATCAGTCAACTCATTGGTGTTAAATTTCAATCTATCAAGATAAAATAACAGGATGTTATTTATGTAGTTTGATCACCGATGTACTAACATCATGTAGTCTATTTCGTACATACACTGCAAAAACTAAAATCTAAGTAAGATTAAGTTTCTCAAATAAGGGTTGTATTTGCTTATTTTCTGTCTGATAAGATAATTCTTCTCACTAAGCAGATTTTATGTGAGAGTGTTTTACTTGTTTTAGGGGTGTTGGTCCTAAATGATCTCAGTAAGATATTACAGCTTGTTGCTGAGATTTAATTACCTATATTGAGTAAAACATGCTTGAAACTAGAATATCAACTGTTGCAAAGCTGTGTCATTAACACTCACAAGTACAAAACTACTTTTTTAAAGTAATAATTTCTTCTTTCAAGCACGAAAAAAAAAATCATGACTTTGACACAATTGTGTCTCATAATTAAAACAGATGACAGCCAAATGGACTTTGCTGTTTTATTTTCAATGAAACAATAGAAAATACATACTCATATAGTAGTGCAGTTATTATTAGTGAAAATATACTTATTTTAAGGTATTTTTTGGGTTCATTGAGGTTAGCTAATTTGACTTGTTTTGGAAAGTCTTGACAAGCCAAATTGTCTTGTTCTATTGGCAGATAATTTTACTTAGTTCAAATAAAATACCCCTAATTTTTGTTTAGTTTTTTCTTGTTTTTGAACACTGACTTTTTGCAGTGTATGTAGCATCATCTACAAAGATCCAAATAATTGGTATTGTGACATCCAGTGGACACATTTAGAAGAGCTGTTTCTTTCATTAAAAAATTATAGGTAAATTTTTATACTTGGCAAACTCATCTCGCGGGCCGGTTAAAACCTGTTCGTGGGCCTGATCCGGCCCTCGGGCCGTACGTTTGACACCCCTGTATTAGAGTGTTCATAACCTATTCAAAACACTCCCAGGTAGACCAAAGCTAGTACACCTTGAGACTTAGCAAATATCCAAAGAAACAGTTTGCATAAGATATATTTCAAAATTGCTTGTGGTGACTGTTTTTGTAACTGCTTAATGCAAGATTGCACCAGTTTACTAAATGAAAAAGACCCAGTGGCCATTTAAAATGCTCCAAAGAAACATGCAAGATCCGGCCAGTAACCCACCAAACAATGTGCATGCAAGCATACGGCTGAAGAGGCACTGACCGTCCACCGAGCATTGAGTGAGTCTGTGAGTGAGTGGCCTACGGTTACCGAGTGATGGAGGCCTACAACGGCAGATTGCAGCACGACGGGGCAAAAAAAAAAAAAAAAAAAGATGATGGGCGCGGGGAAAATAAATGAAACCAGAAGATGAAGGAAGCGTGAAGGGTGGAGATTTGACAGAAGTGAGTGTGTGAGGGAAGCCATATGTACAGAAAAGCAGAGGAATCAGACTGAACTCATTCTGGAGATTCATCACAACATCTACAATCATTGGGGCGAGCACACTTCACTTTGCGTCCAGCCTTCTTTAGACTTACAGATTTGGCTGTGGCGGAGATGTACTGGACCACCATCTCCCGTTTGGTGCTCAAATCCTTCCCGCGAAGGGGGGCCTTTCGCTCTTCATTCAGATTCATGTCCTCCTGTGGGCAGCGGATGCACAGTTTGTGTTATTAGCCACAATCAAAGTCATCAGTAGGCTTCATAACGATGTTTGTTCGGCAAAAAAGTACGAAAATAGAGTCAAATGCAGACATCTAAAAATATACAGTCGCGATCAAAAGTTTACATACACTTGTATAGAACATAATCTCATGGCTGTCTTGAGTTTCCAATACTTTCTACAAGTCTTTATTTTTTTGTGATAGAGTGATTGGAGCACATACTTGTTGGTCACAAAAAACATTCATGAAGTTTGGTTCTTTTATGAATTTATTATGGGTCTACTGAAAATGTGAGCAAATCTGCTGGGTCAAATATATACATACAGCAATGTTAATATTTGGTTACATGTACACTACCGTTCAAAAGTTTGGGGTCACATTGAAATGTCCTTATTTTTGAAGGAAAAGCACTGTACTTTTCAATGAAGATAACTTTAAACTAGTCTTAACTTTAAAGAAATACACTCTATACATTGCTAATGTGGTAAATTACTATTTTAGCTGCAAAAGTCTGGTTTTTGGTGCAATATCTACATAGGTGGCCCATTTCCAGCAACTATCACTCCAGTGTTCTAATGGTACAATGTGTTTGCTCATTGGCTCAGAAGGCTAATTGATGATTAGAAAACCCTTGTGCAATCATGTTCACACATCTGAAAACAGTTTAGCTCGTTACAGAAGCTACAAAACTGACCTTCCTTTGAGCAGGTTGAGTTTCTGGAGCATCACATTTGTGGGGTCAATTAAACGCTCAAAATGGCCAGAAAAAGAGAACTTTCATCTGAAACTCGACAGTCTATTCTTGTTCTTAGAAATGAAGGCTATTCCACAAAATTGTTTGGGTGACCCCAAACTTTTGAACGGTAGTGTACCTTGGCAAGTTTCACTGCAATAAGGCACTTTTAGTAGCCATCTACAAGCTTCTGGTTGAATTTTTGACCACTCCTCTTGACAAAATTGGTACATTTCAGCTCAATGTGTTAAGTTTTGTGACATGGACTTGTTTCTTCATCTTAAAAAAGAAGGATTACCTCGAAATTCTTCAGGACAACCTAAAATCATCAGCCCGGAGTATGGGTCTTGGGCGCAGTTGGGTGTTCCAACAGGTCAAAAGTGGTAAATTAATGGCTAAATCAGGCTAGAATGAAGGTGTAGCGGCTACTCTTGCATTCAAAAAGTTTCTAAAAAATAAAAATAAAGTAATGCAGAGTAGTCTTGAGGAGGAGGTATTTGACTCACTAAATTCCTTAATAAGCACTCGCGGAGATATTTCTAGATTCAAATGATCATAATTTATTTTCACAAACAAAAAATATTCTCCGTGGTTGACTTTCAACATAATCAAAATAACTTATTTAGCCTGGCTTCAAAGTAACTTCTTTAGCGTGGCTTCAAAATAACTTGTTTAGCGGTAAACAAACTGTTTCACTCCTCACTCCTCCAACATGATAGACAGACAAAAGGCACCCAGCTGTCCTGTCTTCTTAATTATAGGAGGAGGAAGTGGCTCACCAGTAGGAGCGTGAGCAGCTGAAAACAATCAGTCAATCACAATGAAATCTAAAACATCCAATAATTTATCAACATCATCATTGAGATTATTTGATTTCATTGTCAAAACAATTAATAAATAAATAATATAGATAGGCTCCAACAGAAGGCTTTAGAATGGCCTTCGCAAAGTCCTGACTTAAACGTGTGGACAATGCTGAAGAAACAAGTCCATGTCAGAAAACCAACACATTTAGCTGAACTGCACCAATTTTGCCAAGAGGAGTGGTCAAAAATTCAAGCAGAAGCTTGTGGATGGCTACCAAAAGTGCCTTATTGCAGTGAAACTTGCCAAGGGACATGTAACCAAATATTAACATTGCTGTATGTATACTTTTGACCCAGCAGATTTGCTCACATTTTCAGTAGACCCATAATAAATTCATAAAAGAACCAAACTTCCTGAATGTTTTTTGTGACCAACAAGTATGTGCTCCAATCACTCTATCACAAAAAAATAAGAGTTGTAGAAATTATTGGAAACCCAAGACATCCATGACATTATGTTCTTTACAACTTTTGATCGCGACTGTATATCCAGTGGGCATTCGTTTTTGGTCCATTTCTTTAGGCACAGTTACACATTTCAGGAAAAAAACAACACTGTTACTAGTTTGAATCCAGCTTCCGCCATATAGTCATGGTCGTTGTGTCCGTTGTCGGGTAGGAATGTCAGTGATGGTGCTCGGAGGGGCCGTGAACGCAAATTGGCAGCCACGCTTCCGTCAGTCTACCCCAGGGCAGCTGTGGCTATAAATATAGCTTACCATCATTAATGTGTGAATGAGGGCTTCTCAGTTTTCCCTGTAAAGGCGCTTTGAGTGTCTAGAAAAGCGCTATATAAATCTAAATCAGTAGTATTATTATAATTATTATTA
>NC_084758.1:23383436-23430936 GCF_033978785.1 Entelurus aequoreus
CTTTGCAGTCTATTCAAATTATTGTATTCTGTTTTTTATTTACGATTCACACAACGTGTCAACTTCACTGGTTTTGGGTTTTGTACTTCATTCTTATAGGGAAAGTATTCTCAAAACATGAACAAACCCAGCAGGCACAAGACATTAAAACAACGTTGAGAACTTGTTCGTGACGTAGAGCAACTCAAACATAACGTTGGAACAACATGCTTTTTGACGACCTTTAATCAATGTTTTGACCATAAAAATGTTGTCATTTCCCAACCAATATTCTTCAACACAAATACAACGTCAAAAAAACATGCTTTTTGACAACAGTTCTTCAATGTCGGGCTTAGACGTTGATTTCACCATTGGAATTTGGTCATTTCTCAACCAACAACGTGGATCCAACGGTGTCTCAAATTTACAAATACAACTATTTTGCAACGTTGTGTCGAAGTCAGTTTTAAAAGACATGCTTGTATAATTAACGTTGCATCAATGTTTTGTGCCTGCTGGGATATTAAAAACTATGGAGAACAAAACTGTGGAAACGGTGTTCTCTGTTAAATGTATGTAAGTGTTTTTATTTCTGTTACATCTCTTAAAGGCCTACTGAAATGAATTTTTTTTATTTAAACGGGGATAGCAGATCCATTCTATGTGTCATACTTGATCATTTCGCGATATTGCCATATTTTTGCTGAAAGGATTTAGTAGAAAACATCGACGATAAAGTTCGCAACTTTTGATCGCTGATAAAAAAAAGCCTTGCCTGTACCGGAAGTAGCGTGATGTCGCAGGTTGAAGAGCTCCTCACATTTCCCCATTGTTTACACCAGCAGCGAGAGCGATTCGGACCGAGAAAGCAACGATTACCCCATTAATTTGAGCGAGGATGAAAGATTTGTGGATGAGGAACGTAAGAGTGAAGGACCAGAGTGCAGTGCAGGACATATCTTTTTTCGCTCTGACCGTAACTTAGGTACAAGCTGGCTCATTGGATTCCACACTTTCTCCTTTTTCTATTGTGGATCACAGATTTGTATTTTAAACCACCTCGGATACTATATCCTCTTGAAAATGAGAGTCGAGAACGCGAAATGGACATTCACAGTGACTTTTATCTCCACGACAATACATCGACGAAGCTCTTTAGCTACGGAGCTAACGTGATAGCATCGGGCTTGAATGCAGATAGAAACAAAAGAAATGAACCCCTGACTGGAAGGATAGACAGAAAATCAACAATACTATTAAACCATGGACATGTAACTACACGGTTAATGCTTTCCAGCCTGTCGAAGCTTAACAATGCTGTTGCTAACGACGCCATTGAAGCTAACTTAGCTACGGGACCTCGACAGAGCTATGCTAAAAACATTAGCTATCCACCTACGCCAGCCAGCCCTCATCTGCTCATCAACACCCGTGCTCACCTGCGTTCCAGCGTTCGACGGTGCGACGAAGGATTTCACCCGATCATAGATGCGGTCGGCGGCCCGGAGACGGAGGAAGTCAAGGAGAGGTCGGCGGCTAGCGCGTCTGCTATCCATCTCAAAGTCCTCCTGGTTGTTTTGCTGTAGTCCGCCGCTAATACACCGATCCCACCTACAGCTTTCTTCTTTGCAGTCTTCATTGTTCATTAAACAAATTGCAAAAGATTCACCAACACAGATGTCCAGAATACTGTGGAATTATGTGGTGAAAACAGAGCTTTTTGTATTGGATCCAATGGGGTCCGAATACTTCCGTTCACTCGGTGACGTCACGCGCAAACGTCATCATACCGAGACGTTTTCAACCGGAAGTTTCGCGGGAAATTTAAAATTGCACTTTATAAGTTAACCCGGCCGTATTGGCATGTGTTGCAATGTTAAGATTTCATCATTGATATATAAACTATCAGACTGTGTGGTCGGTAGTAGTGGGTTTTAGTAGGCCTTTAAATCAGATCATGTCCTTCTGTAGCTTAATGAGTTCATTTCCATTGTTTACTGGAGCTGCAAGGTAATAACAAGAATGAAAAAATAATTTAAAAAAACTGCACTATTAGAGTTTGAATGAGGCCACAGTTCATAAAAAGTACAAACTCGGAAGAGAGGAGAACAATGGAACAGACATACTACTGTAGCTTCTCCATTCAGGCAATCAACAGAGATGGGCCTTGATAGGCAGTATCAGGTAAATATTGGGTGGAATTATCTTTGAGCTACTTTTAATGCCGCGCCACAAAAGTGGGCTTTCATGTGAAAGGCATGGGGAGCAGAGGCCGAGTGGAGCCCTAATAGCTCCAGAATGACAAGCTGATTGGAATAGAGGCGATGTTTCTAAGAAGCCTTCCCTCAAAAGACAATGTCTGGCTTAAAAAAAGAGTGGAGAGAAAACAAGGAGAGGGAATGAGTGGAGCCTTGCTGCCCTCTGCTGGCAAATAAGGAAAAGCATGCATTATCCTTATACTGTACATTTTGAATCAAATTGAAATCAATCAATCAATGTTTATTTATATAGCCCTAAATCACAAGTGTCTCAAAGGGCTGAAATAAAAAAATGTTGGTGTCGTTTGATTCCTCTATTGGGGCTGAATGTTTTGCGGCCCATTTCCCATGGTGATCGTTAGAGAACCCTCAAAGAGCTAAGTGATCTGTCACTGTTTCTTTGAATCCAATGAATCATTTTTAAATTAAGCAATCCGTATTGAATTGTAATCCGAGAAATACTTTTTTCAGTTTGTAAAAAAACAGTATTACCACCTTTTACCCTCCAAAAAGAGGAAAGTGCCCTTTTTAAAAAATCTTGCCTATCTTTCACAATCCCTATGTTTTTCTCGTTTTTTAAGCATGCTAACTCGTAAAATACGGCAAGTGTGAGATGGCTAACAAGTAGAGATGTCCGATAATGGCTTTTTTGCCGATATCCGATATTCCGATATTGTCCAACTCTTAACTACCGATTCCGATATCAACCGATACCGATATATACAGTCGTGGAATTAACACATTATTATGCCGAATTTTGTTGTGATGCCCCGCTGGATGCATTAAACAATGTAACAAGGTTTTCCAAAATAAATCAACTCAAGTTATGGAAAAAAAATGCCAACATGGCACTGCCATATTTAATATTGAAGTCACAAAGTGCATTATATTTTTTAACATGTCTCAAAACAGCAGCTTGGAATTTGGGACATGCTCTCCCTGAGAGATCATGAGGAGGTTGAGGTGGGCGGGGTTGAGGTGGGGGGAAATAGCGGGGGGTGTATATTGTAGCGTCCCGGAAGAGTTAGTGCTGCAAGGGGTTCTGGGTATTTGTTCTGTTGTGTTTATGTTGTGTTACGGTGCGGATGTTCTCCCGAAATGTGTTTGTCATTCTTGTTTGGTGTGGGTTTACAGTGTGGCACATATTTGTAACAGTGTTAAAGTTGTTTATACGGCAACCCTCAGTGTGACCTGTATGGCTGTTGACCAAGTATGCCTTGCATCCACTTGTGTGTGTGAAAATCCATAGATATTATGTGATTGGGCCGGCACGCAAAGGCAGTGCCTTTAAGGGTTATTGGCGCTCTTTTACTTCTCCCTACGTCCGTGTACCACTCCGTACGGTGGTGTTTTAAAAAGTCATAAATTTTACTTTTTGAAACCGATACCAATAATTTCCGATATCACATTTTAAAGCATTTATCGGGCGATAATATCGGCAGTCCGATATTATCGGACATCTCTACTAACAAGTACTCTATTGTGCCCATAAAACCCTCTAAAAAAACACCCAAAAACCACCAAATATACTCCATTTACATCTTGTGACCTGAATATTAAATATAAGCAACATTGTTATTATAAGCGCTAACACAAACTATGTTTTGCCGCACCGTGATCACACAGGGCAAACTAGCTTATGCTGCTATATTGACAAATTGAGCCGGTGAGATGCTGCATCGCCTCTGAGCCGGTGAAAGTTAATTCTCGATTATAAAAGTTGCCTCTCACCTGGACAGTAGAAGGTTGTGGACATAAACCTAGAACCACTTCTGACACTGATCCTTTTACCATGAATTGATTAACGTGGACCCCGACTTAACAAGTTGAAAAACGTATTCGTGTGTTACCATTTAGTGGTCAATTGTACGGAATATGTACTGTACTGTGCAATCTACTAATAAAAGTTTCAATCAATCAATCAATCAATGGTCTACTTTGACATCCAACTTAGACCCGGAGATGGCAAGAAAGACACGAAAAGACGCTCGTTTGTGGCACATTTTTTTAACGCTTTTCTCTGATTATGATTAATTCCTCAATCTAAAACAGAAGGATATGAACAGCCCATCAGTCTGCATCCCAATGAATGCAGACATTGTACAGTAAGTGATTATTCTATTATGTTCGTAGTTTGTATTCCTTGTTTAGCACTTAGCAATACTGCTACATGATGCTTAGTGTTTCACTAAAGCTGGATCTGTTTAGCACTCAGCTTCTAAAACCTGTAGCTAATTTATTCAGGCTTAAAAATATAAGGTTCTGGATCATCATTTGTCCTTGTAATTTGTTGTCTCTCATGGAGTCTGCATGATTACTACCGTTGTTGTTGTCGAAGGAATAAGTGAACGGTGTGATGCGTCTGTAAAATAACCACAAGGCCACCTGGTTAGAGTGTCCGCCCTGAGATCGGTAGGTTGTGAGTTCAATCCCCGGCCGAGTCATACCAAAGACTATAAAAATGGGACCCATTACCTCCCTGCTTGGCACTCAGCATCAAGGGTTGGAATTGGGGGTTAAATCACCAAAATTATTCCTGAGCGCGGCCACCGCTGCTGCTCACTGCTCCCCTCACCTCCAGGGGGTGTAACAAGGGGATGGTCAAATGCAGAGGGTAATTTCACCACACCTAGTGTGTGTGTGACTATCATTGGTACTTTAACTTTTAACATTAAATAAGTACTCCACTGTATGCTTAAAATGACTAAATATGTAAATGTAAATATACATGTATATTGTACACATGTACTGTATATACATGACATACACTACCGTTCAAAAGTTTGGGGTCACATTGAAATGTCCTTATTTTTGAAGGAAAAGCACTGTACTTTTCAATGAAGATAACTTTAAACTAGTCTTAACTTTAAAGAAATACACTCTATACATTGCTAATGTGGTAAATAAACTATTCTAGCTGCAAATGTCTGTTTTTGGTGCAATATCTACATAGGTGTATAGAGGCCCATTTCCAGCAACTATCACTCCAGTATTCTAATGGTACAATGTGTTTGCTCATTGGCTCAGAAGGCTAATTGATGATTAGAAAACCCTCGTGCAATCATGTTCACACATCTGAAAACAGTTTATCTCGTTACATAAGCTACAAAACTGACCTTCCTTTGAGCAGATTGAGTTTCTGGAGCATCACATTTGTGGGGTCAATTAAACGCTCAAAATGCCAGAAATAGAGAACTTTCATCTGAAACTCGACAGTCTATTCTTGTTCTTAGAAATGAAGGCTATTCCACAAAATTGTTTGGGTGACCCCAAACTTTTCAACGGTAGTGTATATACACATTAACATATACATATATACACACACATTTACATATAACACAAATGTGATGCTCCAGAAACTCAACCTGCTCAAAGGAAGGTCAGTTTTGTAGCTTCTGTAACGAGCTAAACTGTTTTCAGATGTGTGAACATGATTGCACAAGGGTTTTCTAATCATCAATTAGCCTTCTGAGCCAATGAGCAAACACATTGTACCATTAGAACACTGGAGTGATAGTTGCTGAAATGGGCCTCCATACACATATGTAGATATTGCACCAAAAACCAGACATTTGCAGCTAGAATAGTCATTTACCACATTAGCAATGTACAGAGTCTATTTCTTTAAAGTTAAGACTAGTTTAAAGTTATCTTCATTGAAAAGTACAGAGCTTTTCCTTCAAAAATAAGAACATTTCAATGTGACCCCAAACTTTTGAACGGTAGTGTATATAGTTACAGCATGTATATAAAACTAATACAGGGTTTTGGATGTTTTCACAGTGCTTTTTACGTGAAATAGAGTGACTTCCATTGGTTCCATTATTAGCTGACTTTACTAGTTTATTTACGAGTTGGAATGCGTAAAAAAAATGTGTTATTGTCTTACATACGGATTGTGAATGATAGAAAGATTCCTCCGCCCCCAAAAAAGCGCAGTTCTCCTTTAAAGAATCGTGGTGCAGTAATACTGCTCTGGGATCACCTCGCAGCTTATTAACTGCGAGTCTTCATTCTAACAAAGTGCACAGAGAAGCACATAAAACCCCAACTGGCCACAGTGAGCGCTTCTATAGCATTTTTTTTTATTTTGTCTTTTCTCCGTCTCCCAGCTCCTCCAAAAACAAAAACAAACGCTGTAAGAAACAGCGATGGAGACAAAGCGGCTGGAATTATATCAGTCCAATAAAAAGGAAAGCCGCCGTGCTCTGAGAGGTTTGAAAGCTGGTAGACAAGTAAAGACATCCAGGTAAAAATGTCATAACAGCTAATGGGCCCCATCAGCACTTCGGACTTTTAAGCGAGCGTGTGCGGCAAATGTTGATACAAGTCATACATATATACTCACATACACACACTTATTCATACATACATAGGTACCTACGCTCCCACATACATACACAAATACAGTACATACCTACACACTCAAAGTTTGTACATCCACACGCACATTCACTGTATACACATACTGTACATATACATTCACTGTACAAACATACATATACACATATTGTACATACGCATTCACTGTACAAACATGCATATACACATACATGTTCATTTGCATTCACTGTACAAACATACATATACACATACATGTTCATATGCATTCACTGTACAAACATACATATACACATGCATGTACATAAACATTCAACTGTACAAACATGCATATACACATATTGTACATATGCATTCACTGTACAAACATGCATATACACATACATGTTCATATGCATTCACTGTACAAACATGCATATACAAATATTGTACATATGCATTCACTGTACAAACATGCATATACACATACATGTTCATATGCATTCACTGTACAAACATACATATACACATACATGTACATAAACATTCACTGTACAAACGTGCATATACACATATTGTACATATGCATTCACTGTACAAACATGCATATACACATACATGTTCATATGCATTCACTGTACAAACATACATATACACATACATGTACATAAACATTCACTGTACAAACATGCATATACACATATTGTACATATGCATTCACTGTACAAACATGCATATACACATACATGTTCATATGCATTCACTGTACAAACATACATATACACATACATGTACATAAACATTCACTGTACAAACATACATATATACATACTGTACATAAACATTCACTGTACAAACATACATATATACATACTGTACATATACATTCACTGTACAAACATACATATACACATACTGTACATAAACATTCACTGTACAAACATACATATATACATACTGTACGTATACATTCACTGTACAAACATACTTGTACACATACTGTACATAAACATTCACTGTACAAACATACATATACACATACTGTACATAAACATTCACTGTACAAACATACATATATACATACTGTACATATACATTCACTGTACAAACATACATATACTGTACATATACATTCACTGTACAAACATACATATACACATACTGTACATATACAAGTACATATACATACATACACTCATGCATATAATCAGGTTTCATCAAACATATCAACGTTGTTACCCTAGGGCAGTGGTTCTTAACCTAGGTTCGATCGAGTCGGGCTCAGGGGTTCGGCGGAGGTCAAAACACACCCGACTCATCGGGTAAATAAAAACTTCTCCCTATCGGCGTATTACGGATACGGCAACAGCAGAAGTCAGACTGATTTGCAGGTGTGTAATTTGTTGTGAGTTTATGCACTGTGTTGGTTTTGTTCTTTGAACAAGGTGATGTTTGTGCACGGTTCATTTTGTGCACCAGTAATAAAACATGGAAACACTTTAGTATGGGGAACATATTCACCATTAATAGTTGCTTATTAACATGCAACTTAGTAACATATTGGCTCTTAACTAGTCATTATTAAGTACTTATTAATGCCTTATTCTGCATGGCCTTATTATAACCCTAACCCTGGCCCTAACCATAACCAAATAAATTAAGTCTTTGTTACTTAGAATATGTTCCCCATACTAAAGTGTTACCAAAAACATACAACTTTGTCTTAAATTTGAAAAAAAAAAAACATTTTATTTTTCGCTAAAGAAGGGTTCGGTGAATGCGCATATGAAACTGGTGGGGTTTGGTACCTCCAACAAGGTAAACTGGGTAACACATGGCACACTGACAATGCTTAACTTAATGTTACTATAACAATCTACAAGGTTAATATAACTGGCTTCTCTTTCTTCCCCTCCATTTATCTGCTTTCTTTTGTATTTCAAGTTACCATTACATATATGTATTGTTGCATTTGAACAATTGTATTGTTGATAGTAGAGGTAAATTATTGTTATTATTCATTATCAATAGTGCTATTTCTATTGGTATCTGTATTGCTCCATTTGTAGTGTAACAATGCTCATTGTCATTTCTGTATTATTATTTATTTCACTAACTGCTTCTTTGCTATCACTTTTACCATCATATTTGTTCATATCGTATTCGTTGATGTTGTTCTATTGTTGTTGTTGTTGTTGTTATTGTGGTGTTTGCTGCTGTTGTTTTTGTCTCTCTGTCTTATCCCCCTCTTGTCCCCACAATTTACCCCTCTGTCTTCCTTTTTTTGTCTTTCTATCCACTCCTGCTTCGGCCCGGCTGCACCAAATGATAATATAAATACTAGGGCTGCAACTAACGATTAATTTGATAATCGATTAATATGTTGATTATTACTTCGATTAATTGATTAATAATCGGATAAAAGAGACAAACTACATTTCTATCCTATCCAGTATTTTATTGAGAAAAACCAGCATACTGGCACCATACTTATTTTGATTATTGTTTCTCAGCTGTTTGTAAATGTTGCAGTTTATTAAAAAAAAGGTTTATTAAAAAAAATAAAAAATAAATAAAAACTTTTTTTTTAATTAAAAAAAAAAACTCTGCGCATGTGCATAGCATAGATCTAACGAATCGATGACTAAATTAATCGGCAACTATTTTAATAATCGATTTTAATCGATTTTAATCGATTTTAATCGATTTAATCGATTTTTCTCTTTCTATCCACTCCAGCTTCGGCCCGGCTGCACCAAATGATAATATAAATACTAGGGCTGCAACTAACGATTAATTTGATAATCGATTAATCTGTCGATTATTACTTCGATTAATCAATTAATAATCGGATAAAAGAGACAAACTACATTTCTATCCTATCCAGTATTTTATTGGGAAAAAAACAGCATACTGGCACCATACTTATTTTGATTATTGTTTCTCAGCTGTTTGTAAATGTTGCCGTTTATAAAAAAAAGGTTTATTAAAAAAATAAATAAATAAATAAAAACTTTTTTTTTTTTTTTTTTTTTTTTTAAAACTCTGCGCATGCGCATAGCATAGATCTAACGAATCGATGACTAAATTAATCGGCAACTATTTTAATAATCGATGTTAATCGATTTAATCGATTTTTCTCTTTCTATCCACTCCTGCTTCGGCCTGGCTGCACCAAATGATAATATAAATACTAGGGCAGCAACTAACGATTAATTTGATAACCGATTAATCTGTCGATTATTATTTCGATTGATCGATTAATAATCGGATAAAAGAGACAAACTACATTTCTATCCTATCTAGTGTTTTATTGAAAAAAAACAGCATAATGGCACCATACTTATTTTGATTATTGTTTCTCAGCTGTTTGTAAATGTTGCAGTTTATAAAAAAGGTTTATTAAAAAAATAAATAAATACATAAAAAAAAAAATTTTTAATTAATTTTTTTTTTTTTTTTAAACCTCTGAGCATGCGCATAGCATAGATCCAACGAATCAATGACTAAATTACTCGGCAACTATTTTAATAATCTATTTTAATCGATTTAATCGATTATTTGTTGCAGCCCTAATAAATACATTTAATAAAGTCAAATACAAATAAGGCAACAAGAGAAGTATCCCACACTTCTCTTTAGTAAATTAAATTTGTACAGCCGATATGGGCATCTACATCAACTATATGATTTGCCTGAGAAGCTGGACAGGACAAAAAAAATAAATTAAGAAAAATATTGATACAAGTCACGCCAGCAGGGAGAGGAGCTTTCATGGTCCCATTACAGACAATATGGATCTGAAACAATGATGAAATAGCCTTTTTTTAATATGTCAGCAGTGTCATGTTGGGTTCACTGTGGGTATTTTAAAAAGGCAGTGGGCGAGGTTATAGGATTCCTCTCGTAAAGCTCTCGGACCGGTGTCCACTTCCAAGCTTTAACCTTTGAGCGAGACGCAAGTTACCAGTGGATTTAACACTGCGCATTTTAATGAGACGATTGGAGACAAAAAGAGTTTAACCGCACATGACAACCTTCTGAAACTGGAAGCAGCAGCGGTGGAAATGTTTTAAAGGTCACCGATTATGGGAAAAGTGACTGTGATGATGTTCTAACAGTAGCATGTGTCCCTAGAGCCTGTTTATGAGCACCAAACATGAGAAAAATCCTCCACGAGGAACTTTTCATGACACCATGAAGGTAAAAAGTCCTTCCTCATGACCTCACAACCTATTCCTAGATAGATAATGTTTATACAGTACAGGCCAAAAGTTTGCTCACATCTTTTCCACATTCAATGTGTTTTCTTTATTTCCATGACTATTTGTAGATTGTCACTGAAGGCATCAAAACTATGAATGAACACAAAAAAAAGTGAAATAACTGAAAACACGCTAGTTCCTTTTAGCGCGGTTAAATTAATTATTTTTCCGGTTATTTTTCCTAGCCATTTGCCGATTCTTACAACTTGTTTTTACTGATTTCCGCGGTAATATTGGCACATATTACAAAAATTATGTTCTCAATGGCTATGCTGATATTATATAGCAGACAGCATCAAGAAATGATCTTGGAATGCGCCATGAACATGACTCTACTACCAAGAATCTCTCGGGGCGGATGCTAAGAAAGACCGGCGGACGAGTTTTTTCGAAGGAAGTTTCGGACGAAAATCTTGGACAGCATCTCTGTCTGGACTGGAGCCTGCAGTGCCTCAGACTGGAAGTCTTTGCAGAGAGTGGTGAGGACGGCGGAAAAGATCATCAGGACTCGTCTTCCTACTATCCAGGAGATCGCAAAAAGCCGCTGCCTGACCACAGGTCAGAAAATCTGTAGAGACTCCTCCCACCCCCACCAAGGACTGTTTTCACTGCTGGATTCTAGAAAGAGGTTCCGCAGCCTCCGTAGCAGAACTTCCAGGTTCTGTAACAACTTCTTCCCTCAGGCCGTAAGACTCTTGAACGCATCATAATAATCCCCTCAATTCCCCCCAAAAATGGATTAACTCGCTGGAATATAAAGACAATATAACATACATCCAGAAACATGGATGTATATGCAAAAGTGCAATATATTTATCTGTACAGTAATCTATTTATTTATATCTGCACCTTATTGCTTTTTTATCCTGCACTACCATGAGCTAATGCAACGAAATGTTGTTCTTATCTGTACGGTAAAGTTCAAATTTGAATGACAATAAAAAGGAAGTCTAAGTAACACAACTTTTGAATGTCTCAAAGTCCATCCAAAAGACTCTGTGGATTGAAGGTAGGAGTTTTAAATCCAAAGGAAAGAACCGTTCTTGCCCTGACTGATATCCAGAGAAAGGTTGCTATTGTTCTGCCAGTTGTGAATCAGTTTGCATGCACAAATAAAGCGTGAAGAGGTTTCTTATTTCTTATTTCTCTTTCCAGATTCCTTATTAAACTTGTGACGTCTTGCAGGCCAAATTGAACACAAGGCGGGCCACACTTGGCCCGCGGGCCGTAGTTTGGACACCCCTGATATACAGTATATATCAGTGGCGGCCCGTGCGTTTCCCACCTAGGCCTTCAGTGATGTCCAACTTCAAAGATTACCGCTCAAAATACCATAATCGATGTCACCACATGACCATTGCTGGAGAAATACTATACAGGAACACATTTACGCCCTACTGGTCATTTAAATCACATCAACAGTGTACAAAACGGGTTGTTTTCTGGCGCATTTAAAAATCTATTAAAACGCATCAGCAATTAAAACATATCTTATGTGGTACTGTCAAAATAAAAATTGCAAAAAATTAGGGATGTCCGATAAATGCGTTAAAATGTAATATCGGAAATTATCGGTATCGTTTTTTTTTTATTATCGGTATCGTTTTTTGGTTTTTTTTTAATTAAATCAACATAAAAAACACAAGATACACTTACAATTAATGCACCAACACAAAAAAACCTCCCTCGTCATTCACACAAAAGGTTGTTTCTTTCTGTTATTAATATTCTGGTTCCTACATTATATATCAATATATATTAATACAGTCTGCAGGGATACAGTCCATAAGCACACATGATTGTGCGTGCTGCTGGTCCACTAATAGTACTAACCTTTAACAGTTAATGTTACTCATTTTCATTAATTACTAGTTTCTATGTAACTGTTTTTATATTGTTTTACTTTCTTTTTTATTCAAGAAAATGTTTTTAATTTATTTATCTTATTTTTAATTTTTTATTTTTTTTTTTAAAGTACCTTATCTTCACCATACCTGGTTGTCCAAATTAGACATAATAATGTGTTATTTCCACGACTGCATATATCGGTTGATATCGGTATCGGTAATTAAAGAGTTGGACAATATCGGAATATCGGATATCGGCAAAAAGCCATTATCGGACATCCCTACAAAAACATATTAAAAGTAAAAAAATAATAATATTTGAACTCACTATTCGACGGCGTATAAGCCAGTGGTACCCCTTGTCGTCGGCTTATTCGAGTGAAAATGGCGAGCATTTCCCCATTTCATCGCCAGAACAGCTGAGCTAACTTCCCGGGGCTGGCCGACATGGTCTCACAAGATGTAGTTTCTCTTTAAATATCCTTCTTGAAAATGGCCTTGCAAATATATATCTGCCACGGAAACTTGTGAATGGATACTCACTTTGGAATGACAAGTGAGTATCCAATCACAGTCTCGTTAACATCAGGCTACTTAGACAGGCTACTGTCAACAACTTGTGGTCTGATTGGCTATCGCAACTGTCTATCAACTCTGTGTTCTCAAATTCATCCGCGAACGGTCCCGATGAGTATCCAATCACAGGATGCATACATGTCATGTTCGACGTGAGGCCATCTAGAAGGCCTTACTGACAACAACTCGTGATCTGATTGGCTATCGCAACTGTCTATCACCGGGAACTCTTATTCAACCCTTTTTCGATTATGCATGCACCTCCTGGTACCCTAGCACCTCCAAAACCCTCAAATCTAGACTCCAAACATCCCAGAACAAGCTAGTCAGATTACTTCTGGACCTCCACCCCAGATCACACCTCACTCCTACCCACTTCTCCAAAGTGGGCTGGCTTAGAGTGGAGGACAGAGTAAAACAACTTGCACTGAGCCTAGTCTATAAAATCCGCTACACCTCCCTGATATGGAAGTACATGTCAAACTACTTCCATAACGTCAATGACCACCACAACCACAACACCAGGGGGAGCTCCACAAACCACGTTAAACCAAGATTCCGATCTAACAAAGGTCTTAACTCATTCTCCTTCTATGCCACATCAATATGGAATGCACTCCCAACAGGTGTAAAAGAAAGTGCACCTCTATCCTCCTTCAAAACCACACTAAAAGAACACCTCCAGGCAACACTGGTATACATAAACATGATAGTGTCTTCAAAGTGTGCATTTTCCTACTAAAATAGGGACTTTTGTCAAGGCCTGCTTACATCGATTCTTATTGGGAACTCTGCTTCACTATACAAACTTTTCGGTTTACGAAACATGTTCAAGAACTAATTAAAAGCCTACTGAAAGCCACTACTACCGACCACACAGTCTGGTAGTTTATATATCAATGATGAAATCTTAACATTGCAACACATGCCAATACGGCCGGGTTAGATTAGTAAAGTGCCATTTTAAATTTCCCGCGAAATATCCTGCTGAAAACGTCTCGGTATGATGACGTTTGCGCGTGACGTCACGGATTGTAGCGGACATAATGGGACACCATTGTGGCCAGCTATTAAGTCGTCTGTTTTCATCGCAAAATTCCACAGTATTCTGGACATCTGTGTTGGTGAATCTTTTGCAATTTGTTTAATGAACAATGAAGACAGCAAAGAAGAAAGCTCTAGGTGGGAAGCGGTGTATTAGCGGCCGGCTGCAGCAACACAACCAGGAGGACTTTGAGTTGGATACGCGCTACCGTGAGTACGCAGCTGCGGCTTCCAAACATTTGATCGCTTGCCCGTACGTGCGTGCCGCTATGTGCATGTCACGTACGTAACTTTGGGGAAATATATGTGCTGTATGAACTTTGTGGAGGTGAACGGTACTTTGGGCTGTGGGATTGAGTGTGTTGTGCGGGTGTTTGAGTTGTATTGGTGGGTTATATGGACGGGAGGGGGGAGGTGTTTGTTATGCGGGATTAATTTGTGGCATATTAAATATAAGCCTGGTTGTGTTGTGGCTAATAGAGTGTTTATTTACTGTTTTAGTCATTCCCAGCTGAATATCAGATCCCACCCGCCTCTCACAGCATCTTCCCTATCTGAATCGCTTCCACTGCCCTCTAATCCTTCACTCTCACTTTCCTCATCCACGAATCTTTCATCCTCGCTCAAATTAATGGGGTAATCGTCGCTTTCTCGGTCTGAATCGCTCTCGCTGCTGGTGTCCATGATTGTAAACAATGTGCAGATGTGAGGAGCTCCACAACCTGTGACGTCACGCTACTTCCGGTACAGGCAAGGCTTTTTTTATCAGCGACCAAAAGTTGCAAACTATATCGTCGATGTTTTCTACTAAATCTTTTCAGCAAAAATATGGCAATATCGCGAAATGATCAAGTATGACACATAGAATGGACCTGCTATCCCCGTTTTGTTGGAGACAGGTGTGAATAAACACAGTTATTTAGCCTTAAAGCTACAGACACACATAATGGTGTGTTCTCAGTATGGGTTTACTAAATGCACTTGTAAAATTATGTCTAAAGGCTACATTTTGGAGAACACACTTCATGTCTCTTAATATATTTCTTCAATCAATAAAACACTTGAAAACATTTACCTTCATTATTTATTTCCTCAGATCTCTTCCCTGACCTGCCGCTTTAAAGTAATCTGCTGTTGGGCATGGAGAACACATGGTGTGAGAGACAAACCACTTTCCCAAAAAGGAAAAAAAAACATATTTTCACTTTCTCCGAGTCATTAATGCACAGAGGGGGGTCTCACTAATACGGCAATCCCCCTTTGAGGCCTGCTGGGATTCTCAGGCTGCAACATACCGACAAACAATAACAGGAAAGGCAGACAAGATGGAGGCCAAATAAATTACTGTATACTCGTGTGCGACCAAAAAGGGTTGAATCTGGATAAAAGTTTATAAAGTTGAATCTGACATTGAACGCAGTCTGTTACGGTCACAATAGATGCTGGACAGAATGGAAATAGGATTAATCAGTTCCGATGTCAAACTGTCACTATTATAAAGCCTCTTTGAACATTTTACATCCCTTACTGCAGGGGTGTTCGAACAATCAATCAATCAATCAAAGTTTATTTATATAGCCCTTAATCACAAGTGTCTCAAAGGGCTGCACAAGCCACAACGACATCCTCGGCTCAGATCCCACATACTACGGCCCGTCCGTGTGTTCATTTTGGCCCGCAAGTTTGTCATGAGTTTAGTCACGAGTTTAATAAGGAATCTGGCCAGCAGGGGTGTTTCCAAATTGATAGTACATATCTGACAATCTATTTGCTGCAAATTTGCCACCATCTTGTGGAAAATGTGAGTAAATCAAGACAATGACCATGAATTTTGCTTTGAAGTGAGTATAGAATAGGCCTTCATTGTAATTGCGAAACTGTGGAATACAGCATAACATTTTATTTTTTGACCTAATGTAAACAACCTTCCCTAGTCATGATGCAAAAAAAAAAACACATGGTCACACATAACTCAACTTGCTCACTGAATTTTGTGGACGTTATAAAATATGTCCACGCACCATAAAATATTCAAAGTGGGACCCATTTAAATGGCGTATTTTAGCTGCTTGATATTTCTGATTGATTACAAACTTTAAGGAGGTTGTCGCGGAAGTAAACAAGGTAGGAGTTGAACTTTCACATATCAATGATATATTTATTATATTAATATAATATGGACACATATATATGAATATATATAGACTGTATATGTATAATGTTATTTTACATGCTGTCGGCTTTCGGCCCCTGGCCAAATTTTTTTCATATAATATGGACACATATATATATGAATATGTATAGTCTTTATATGTGTATTGTTATTTTACATGCAGTCGGCTTTCGGCCCCTGGCCAAATTTTTTCAGCCCAATGCGGGCCCCAAGTCAAAAGGTTTGGACACGCCTGCTTCACTGTCATGCAAGTGCTAAATAAAGTTAAACTGCAATTTCCAACAAAACAAACCTACTCACCATTGGCCGAAACATGATAGAAATGCAGCAGGACGTGCATAAATAAAAGTAAAGCTATAATATTGTTAGGTAAGCTCATTCATACTGATTCAAAATTGATTAATAATTTTAAAAAATCGCTTATAAAAGTATTCCTTTTTTTTTAAATCAATAAAAGACATATTTAAACATACAGTACACGCGTACATACATAAACTCATACATCCACATCACCTAAAACATGGCACACCGTTAAGTTTTACCTATCATTATCATAAATTAATATTACATTCCTCTGCCCCTTTTCTTCTTACTCTCCTTTCTCTTATTATCTACTTGTTTATCTAATTTACGTTTCATTACATTTGAAATGATAGTAATGGTGATAATAAAGGTAAATATTATTATTCTGTATTAATATTATTATTATTGTTTTAATTATAGTATAATAATGATCCTTGTCAATGCTGTTATTACTGTTTACTTAACTAATTTGTTGTTATGACTACTGCTATCATATTTGCATATATTGTATCTGCTAGTGTAGTTCTGGGGTTATTTTATTTTGTAAAATAGAATGACACATGCAGGATATTACCGCTTTTTTTTATGTCAATAAAATGAAGGGTGGCTTTTTTTGCGATGTATTTTCCAAACTTGTACAAACCCCAAAACGAGTGAAGTTGGCACGTTGTGTAATTAATAAATAAAAACAGAATGCAATGATTTGCAAATCCTTTTCAACTTCAATTGAATAGACTGCAAAGACAAGATATTTAATGTTCGAACTGAGAACCTTAATTAAATGATTATTAACTTAGAATTTAATGGCAGCAACACATTGCAAAAAAGTTGGCACAGGGGCATTTTTACCACTGTGTTACATGGCCTTTCCTTTTAATAACACTCAGTAAACGTTTGGGAACTGAGAAGACCAATTCTTTCCCATTCTTGCTTGATGTACAGCTTAAGTTGTTCAACAGTCCGGGGGTCTCCGTTGTGGTATTTTAGGCTTCATAATGCGCCACACATTTTCAATGGGAGACAGGTCTGGACTACAGGCAGGCCAGTCTAGTACCCGCACTCTTTTACTATGAAGCCACGCTGTTGTAACACGTGGCTTGGCATTGTCTTGCTGAAATAAGCAGGGGCGTCCATGATAACGTTGCTTGGATGGCAACATATGTTGCTCCAAAACCTGTATGTACCTTTCAGCATTAATGGTGCCTTCACAGATGTGTAAGTTGGGCACTAATACACCCCCCATACCATCACAGATTCTGACTTTTGAACTTTGCGCCTATAACAATCCAGATGGTTCTTTTCCTCTTTGTTCCGGAGGACACGACGTCCACAGTTTCCAAAAACAATTTCAAATGTGAACTCGTCAGACCACAAAACACTTTTACACTTTGCATCAGTCCATCTTAGATGAGCTCGGGCCCAGCGAAGCCGGCGGCGTTTCCGGGTGTTGTTGATAAATGGCTCTGCTTTTTTGCCACTCGTGCCAGCTTTTTTGAAACATGTTGCAGGCATCAAATTCCAAATGAGCTAATATTTGCAAAAAATTTGTCTTTGCAGTATATTCAATTGAATATAGGTTGAAAAGGATTTGCAATTAATTGTATTCTGTTTTTATTTACGATTTACACAACGTGCCAACTTCACTGGTTTTGGGTTTTGTATAATTGTAGACTAAGTACCATTATGTTCAATCTCCTGTTCTATGCTCGTCATCACACTTGTTCTCAGATGTCCTTTGATTGATTTGCTGCGATCGATCATGGCGGAATTTGAACCATTCATTTTTGTAAGTCTCTACAGAGAAAAAAGAAAAAGAAAAAAAAAAATAAAGAAAAAAAAGTATGTCTCTACAGACTTTTTTTCACATCAAACTGTGGTGAAATTCCGACTTGTACGACAAAGACCCCACGGTAGTCTGGGAGCGACAAGTGAGCGACAGAGAGAGAGAGAGAGAGAGAGAGAGAGACAAGTACCGCCTTCAAAAGTGCACAAATAAATACCCCTTTGGACTTGATTTCATTACTATAATTTCATACTTCTGCTCTGCATTGTCGAGACCTCTCAAATGTCAACGCGCTGTCTGTGTCATCTGTCACACCGCAAATTTAAGCTGGGTTTTTAATGTCACGCCACGCCGCGCACAAACACGGCAAATTGAGATGTGAAAATGAGTGACGGACAGGGGGAGCGCGGCAAACAAGGCAAGAAAACACTCACGCCATAGCCTGATGGAAAACTAAAAAGGCAAGAGCAGTGCTCGTATTCCCGCAGTGTTGGCAATAAAGGCTATTGTGTGAGGGGAGTGAAGCCAGCCATCGGAACAAGAGACGTGCACACACCTTAAAGGTATTATCCACAACAGTGCACACGACCGATGCAATGATGCAGCATTGGACTTCAAAAAGAAACCTTTTTTTGTTTTCTGACAAAGCTTTGACGACATTCAAGTATGAAGTAAATAGTCGAGGGGAATGTAAGTAGGTTGACTACTGATGTCTGCAGAATGTATTCCCATCCTAAATACCCATCAGGTGGATTTTGGATTAAGAAGACAGAGTATGTGTTGTGTACGTGCATACAAGACATGGATAGAACTAGTTAACTTCCCTTGATTGATTTTAACGTTTCAAAGCTGATTTATTGGATATTTTTTTTACCTTTCTTAATAATTTTGATGCAAGTTTTATCTTCAATTATTTAATTATCCTATTTTAGCTCCTGATGGATATTTCGTACAACCTAATTTTAGGATGGTTTAAAGGCCTACTGAAATGATTTTTTTGTATTTAAACGGGGATAGCAGATCCATTCTATGTGTCATACTTGATCATTTCGCGATATTGCCACATTTTTGCTGAAAGGATTTTTTGGTCGCTGATAAAAAAAAAAAGCCTTGCCTGTACCGGAAGTAGCGTGACGTCGCAGGTTGAAGGGCTCCTCACATTTCCCCATTGTTTACACCAGCAGCGAGAGCGATTCGGACCGAGAAAGCGACGATTACCCCATTCATTTGAGCGAGGATGAAAGATTCGTGGATGAGGAATGTGAGAGTGAAGGACTAGAGTGCAGTGCAGGACGTATCTTTTTTCGCTCTGACCGTAACTTAGGTACAAGCTGGCTCATTGGATTCCACACTTTCTCCTTTTTCTATTCTGGATCACGGATTTGTATTTTAAACCACCTCGGATACTATATACTCTTGAAAATGAGAGTCGAGAACGCGAAATGGACATTCACAGTGACTTTTATCTCCACGACAATACATCGGCGAAGCACTTTAGCTACGGAGCTAACGTGATAGCATCGTGCTTAACTGCAGATAGAAACAAAAGAAATAAACCCCTGACTGGAAGGATAGACAGAAAATCCACAATACTATTAAACCATGGACCCGTAAATACACGGTTAATGCTTTCCAGCTTGGCGAAGCTTAACAATGCTGTTGCTAACGACGCCATTGAAGCTAACTTAGCTACGGGACCTCACAGAGCTATGCTAAAAACATTAGCTATCCACCTACGCCAGCCAGCCATCATCTGCTCATCAACACCCGCGCTCACCTGCGTTCCAGCGATCGACGGAGCGACAAAGGACTTCACCCGATCATCGATGCGGTCGGCGGCTAGCGTTTGATAGCGCGTCTGCTATCCAAGTCAAAGTTCTCCTGGTTGTGTTGCTGCAGCCAGCCGCTAATACACCGATCTCACCTACAACTTTCTTCTTTGCAGTCTTCATTGTTCATTAAACAAATTGCAAAAGATTCACCAACACAGATGTCCAGAATTCTGTGGAATTGTGCGATGAAAACAGAGCTTTTTGTATTGGATACAATGGTGTCCGAATACTTCCGTTTCAACCATTGACGTCACGCGCATACGTCATCATACATAGACGTTTTCAACCGGAAGTTTAACGGGAAATTTAAAATTGCACTATAAGTTAACCCGGCCGCATTGGCATGTGTTGCAATGTTAAGATTTCATAATTGATATATAAACTATCAGAGTGCATGGTCGGTAGTAGTGGGTTTCAGTAGGCTTTACCTTCCAATAAGAATGTCGCAAAGATTTTGCCCCGGTTTTCGTATACAGCCTTAGTCGTTGTACGTCAAACCACTCCCCAAACAAGGAATCCAAGGCGTTGGTGACTCATTCTCTCTACTTTTCATTGAGTATGACTGCAAAATAAGCCACCATGGGGCCAAAGTAAGTTGTGAATTCCAGCACTTGATAAAGAAACGCTCTTAAATTTCTCCACGTGGCTCGCCCCTCCTCTTCTCCCTCTCCACTCATAGGTAGCCTTGAGGGAAAAATCGCGTTGGTTCTCATATGATACATTTTTTTCGTCTGACCTTTTGAAACGTATTACCAACGAAAAGTGAGGTACCATTGTAATGCAGATGGAAGTCATGCCAATATATAAATAATTGTGTAAAAAAAATCAGTTATTGACGACTGTTATTAATATTACTGTATTTTAACAGCCTGTTGTTATTCACCATTGTTATTGATATTACCTCATTTTAACTGCCTATTGTTATTCACTATTGTTATTGATATTACCTCATTTTAACTGCCTATTGTTATTCACTATTGTTATTGATATTACTGCATTTTAACTGCCTATTGTTATTCACTGTTGTTATTAATATTACTGCATTTTAACTGACTATTGTTATTAATATTACCACATTTTAACTGCCTATTGTTATTCACCATTGTTGTTGATATTACTGCATTTTAACTGCCTATTGTTATTCACTGTTATTAATTTTACTGCATTTTAACTGCCTATTGTTATTAATATTACCGCATTTTAACTGCCTATTGTTATTCACTATTATTATTGATATTACTGCATTTTAACTGTCTATTATTATTCACTCGTTATTGACATTACTGCATTTTAACTGTCTATTGTTATTCCCTATTATTATTGATATTACTGCATTTTAACTGTCTATAATTACTGACGACTGTTATTAATACTAATGTATTTTCACTGTTTGTTGTAATTCATGACTGTTATTAATAATGCTGTCTTTAAACTGTCTATGTTATTGACTGTTATTAATATTACTGCATTTTAACTCTTTAGTGTTATCGATGACTGTTATTATTAATGCAATTTAACTCTTTAGTGTTATTGATGACTGTTAATAATATTAATGCATTTAACTCTATTATATTTGATGACTGTTATTAAAAGTAATGCATTTTATTTCTAGTGTAATTGATGACTGATATTACTGCATTTTAACTCTCTGTTATTAATAGCTGTTAATAATATGAATGCATTTTAACTGTCAATTATAATTGACAACTGTTAATAAAAATAATGCATTTTAACTGTCTATTGTTATTGACAACTGTTATTAAAATTAACGCATTTTAAATGTCTATTGTTATTGATGACTGTTATTAAAATTAACGCATTTTAACTGTCTATTGTTATTGACGACTGTTATTAAAATTAACACATTTTAACTGTGTATTGTTATTGACAATTGTTATTAAAATTAATGCATTTTAACTGTCTATTGTTTTTAACAACTGTTATTAAAATGTATTCATTTTAACTGTCTATTGTTATTGACGACTGTTATTAAAATTAATGCATCTTAACTGTCTGTTGTTATTGACAGCTGTTATTCAAATTAATGCATCTTAACTGTCTGTTGCTTTTGACAACTGTTATTAAAATCAATGCATTTTAACTCTCTAGTGTTATTGATGACTGTTATTATTAATGCATTTTACTATCTATTGTAATTGATGACTGTTACTAATATTGCTGCATCTTAACTGTCTATTGTTATTGACGACTGTAATTAAAATTAATGCATTTTAAATGTCAATTGTAATTGATGACTGTTATTATTCATGCATTTTAACTGTCTATTGTTATTGACGACTGTTATTAATATTGCTACATTTCAACGGTCTGTGGCTATCCCAAACTAAAATGGCCCTCAGTAAAGACCAACTACTAACTCTGTGTCGGTGATAGAAATGTCCTCCACTGATCAGTTTTCATTTGAAATACTGAATTACTAATTTCATAATACAAAGTGTTGTTTGTTCTTTCATTAAAACCTACCATCATCTTCTCAAAGAGGTCAATAATCTCCTTTTCCGAAAGGTTCATGGAGCGCTCGTCAAAGAGCGGCTGAGGGAGCGGCAGCTCGGTCTGGATCGACAGGGGGTCCGTCGGGTGCTGAATGAGGGGCTTCTCCTTCTTCATGCCTGTTTTTCGGAAACTGGTGATACGATCACGCTGAAAGAAGACGGAGGGCATTAAATATGGCACAGGTTGGTGATGGTAGACTTCAAACACAGTTTGGCTGTGTTGCTATCATAATACTGTGTACTCCTTTGTACCTACAACAGCAAAAATACTTGTATATGTCACAGAAGGTCTATAGTATGAAACCCGTGTAGTATTCACTTACCATCTTACCAAAGTTGTTCTGCATTTTATTCAACAGTTACCAGTGAACGTTTCCATCATTGAGTTGACATTCATTATTATTCTGTACAGTGAATATTAGTGTGAATAAAAGGGAAAAAAAACATGAACCCCATGCAAGCAGTGTGTGATGGAATGAAATGGAGAAGACATGCTTGGTTTATTGGACATGCAGAGCGGCTCCAGTAGTGAAACCACTTCAAATCATGCACATTTTTACATGTATTGGACTTTAAATCATTATTTTCCCAATCAATAACATAGATTGACAAAGTGAAATTGTGGTTTAGTGCTTTTTAGTCACGTTGTATTCATAAATCTATATAATAATACAACCAAATATTGGGTGCAGCCGTGTGAAACGATTGTGTAAGCTTACTTGTCTACTCCTCAATCGCTGCACACAAACTGGTGAACTTTTGTCATAAACAACATGGTGACGCTGCTATTAATCCCCAGGTTGACTTGAAATGTCCCATTGGTCAACTCTTGGGCCACCAGAAATAAATATTGATTTGATAATTAAATATGTATTATTATTATTATCATCATCATTATTTAGGAATGTAACAAGTTTTTTTTGTTTTTTTAAAGAAATTTCAAATGTAATTCATACAAAAAATGTACTTAATTTTAATAGGTTTACTTTAATTGCCTATGTCAATTCAATTAACTATGTATTATTATCATAATTTTGAATTTAACAAATATGTTTTCAAACAAACATTTAACATATTTTCAAATATAATTTATAATTTTTATTTTATTTTTTAATTTTGTATCTACTCTATTGTAATAGGTTTACTTTATTTGCCTATGTAAATACAATTAAATATGTATTATTAACATAATAATTTTGAATTTAACTAATATTTTTTTCAAACAATGTCATTTCAAATATAATTCATAAAAAATGTGTGCTCCTGGGTTTTTAATCTATTTTATTGTAATAGGTCTACTTTATTTGCCAATATACAGTAAATACAATTAAATATGTATTATTAATATAATAATTTTGAATTTAACAAATATTTTTTTTCAAACAATGTCATTTCTAATATAATTTATAAAAAATGTGTTTGTAATTGTTTTATCTATACTCTATTGTAAAATAGGTTTACTTTATTTTCCTATGTAAATACAATTAAACTATGTATTATTAATATAATCATTTTGAATGTAACAAATATTTTTTTCAAACAATGTCATTTCAAATAAAATTCATAAAAAAATGTGTGTTTCTGAATTTCTTATCTATTTTCTTGTAATAGGTTTACTTTATTTTGAATTTAACAAATATTTTTTTTCAAACAAACAATATCATTTCAAATATAATTCATTAAAAAATATATTTGTGTTATCTACTCTATTGTAATAGGTTTACTTTATTTGATTTTATGTAAATACAATTAAATATGTATTATTAATATAATTCTTTTGAAATTAACACTTTTTTTAAACAATGTAATTTCAAATACAATGCATACAAAATGTCTGAATGTTTTATCTGTCTAATATTAATAGGTTTACTTTATTTGTAAATACAATTAAATATGTATTATTAATATAATTTTTAATTCAACAAATATTTTTGAAGCAGACCATGTAATTTCAAATATATTTCATTATTCATCATTTAAATTTTAATCCATTTTATTTTAATATGTTAATTTGTAAATACCTCCTGCAAACGATACTCTTTATTGTATTGTTATTGTTTACTTGCTACATAATATCTAATATAAGAACAAGTCCTGGACACAAATGTTAAATTAGACTTTTTGACAACAATTAAAGTTTCACTTTGTCAAGTCAGGCTAATTGCCATTTATTGATGGAGAATATTTCAATTTAAATCTATCATACACCATCATAAAATGTGCATTCATAAAAAAGAAACGGTGTGGCATGCATGATAAAGACAAACAGGACTGAAAAAATGCTGAATGGATCAGACAGATAGGAAGTGAACTACAATTGACTAACACCACACTAGTGGTTTCTCTACTGGCTTCCAAACACATGTTTGATCCATTGGCTTGTTTCAGTCACATGCAGCCGTGGCGACGGATGAGCGGGAGGATGACGTGAAAGCAAACCAGGTTTGAGTGAGTACAACCCAGCACCTTACCATGTCGTCAGCCAATGTTTTTATGTGTATGTTCTGTTGGAGAGGGAGGGGAGGGAGGGCACAGGGTCAATGACAGGAAACGACAACAACCTGAGGTGACCGCCACCGCCACCTGAGTTGCATGCACATGTACAAGTGTGTCCCCACGCCTCATGTGGAATGGTACAGTCCCGGTGTTAGTTCGCTTTCACCAACCGCCTGACACACGGGGCCCTCCAAAACAAAGAATGGACAGAAAAATGCCACAGCGACAGATGGAATAACAGTTGGAACAAAGTACAGCCTTATGAATAATGTTGCACCTTTCAGTCGCAACATCACTACTTGGCAAAAACCAGGCCCTGCTTGTTTGCTTTTTAACCTGGAAGAAAGTAAACAGGAAGTAGCATGGTTGTAATGCTCAATAAAGAGGGTTTGTTGGTCTATTTTTGACTGAAAAAACTACACTTTTGTATTTCCCTCTACTTTTTCACCCCATTTACACTGCACACCATATCAGATTTTTTGCCCTCAAGTGACAGATGTGGGGGTAGTCCTGAATCCGATTGGAATCTGATCTTTTCAAATGTGACTTCAGTCTATACGCAATGTGACCCGAACGTGACTTTTTCGTCAGCTTCGGGCGAGCTACGTCACCCGTGTGCGCCGGTAAAGACGCAGTCACCAGTGGAAGTGGATATTTCATCACGACATCTGGTTTCGGTGAACAAAGTCTATTTAAGAAGACCGAATTTTCACTTGTCAATAGTGCACAAATATTAGGCTACCGTATTTTTCGGAGTATAAGTCGCTCCGGAGTATAAGTCGCACCGGCCGAAAATGCATAATAAAGAAGGAAAAACCATATAAGTCGCACTGGAGTATAAGTCGCATTTTTGGGGGAAATTTATTTGATAAAAGCCAACACCAAGAATAGACATTTGAAAGGCAATTTAAAATAAATAAAGAATAGTGAACAACAGGCTGAATAAGTGTATGTTATATCAGTGGTCCCCAACCATTGGGCCGATTGGTACCGGGCCGCACAAGAAAATAAAAAAATAAAAAAAATAAAAATAATAATATATATATTTGTATTTTTTTTATTAAATCAACATAAAAAACACAATATATACATTATATATCAATATAGATCAATACAGTCTGCAGGGATACAGTCCGTAAGCACACATGATTGTATTTCTTTATGTAAAAAAAAAAAAATACAGTATATATATATATATATTTTTTTTTTTTTTAAATACACCCCCCCTCCCACACACACCGGTCCGTGGGACAAATTTTCAAGCGTCGACCGGTCCGCAGCTACAAAAAGGTTGGGGACTACTGTGTTATATGAGGCATAAATAACCAACTGAGAACGTGCCTGGTATGTTAACGTAACATATTATGGTAAGAGTCATTCAAATAACTATAACATATAGAACATGCTATACGTTTACCAAACAATCTGTCACTCCTAATCGCTAAATCCCATGAAATCTTATACGTCTAGTCTCTTACGTGAATGAGCTAAATAATATTAGTTGATATTTTACGGTAATGTGTTAATAATTTCACACATAAGTCGCTCCTGAGTATAAGTCGCACCAAACTATGAAAAAAACTGCGACTTATAGTCCGAAAAATACGGTATATGTAATATGTGAATATACATCGCATTGACAAAGATAAGACCTTCTGGAGGAAAGTTCTGTGGTCAGATGAAACAAAAATTGAGCTGTTTGGCCACAATACCCAGCAATATGTTTAAAGGAGAAAAGGTGAGGCCTTTAATTCCAGGAACACCATCCCTACCGTCAAGCATGGTGGTGGTAGTATTATACTCTGGTCCTGTTTTGCTGCCAAGGGAAGTGGTGCTTTACAGAGAGTAAATGGGACAATGAAAAAGGAGGATTACCTCCAAATTCTTCAGGACAACCTAAAATCATCAGCCCGGAGGTTGGGCGCAGTTGGGTGTTCCAACAGGACAATGACGCCAAACACATATGAAAATTGGTAAAGGAATGGCTAAATCAGGCTAGAATTAAAGTTTTAGAATGGCCTTTCCAAAGTCCTGACTTAAACTTGTGGACAATGCTGAAGAAAAAAATCCATGTCAGAAAACCAACAAAACTAGCTGAACTGCACCAATTTTGTCAAGAGGAGTGGTCAAAAATTCAAGCAGAAGCTTGTGGATGGCTACCAAAAGTGCCTTATTGCAGTGAAACTTGCCAAGGGACATGTAAGCAAATATTAACATTGCTGTATGTATACTTTTGACCCAGCAGATTTGCTCACATTTTCAGTAGACCCATAATTAATTCATAAAAGAACCAAACTTCATGAATGTTTTTTGTGACCAACAAGTATGTGCTCCAATCACTCTATCACATAAAAATAAGAGTTGTAGAAATGATTGGAAACTCAAGACAGCCATGACATTATGTTCTTTACAAGTGTATGTAAACTTTTGACCACGACAGTATATTTTGATTCCGAAGAAATAACGATTGTTGAAAGACCGGATTTGACGCTATGGCACATTTGTTTACATGTGAGTTGACAAAAAAAGCTTCCGTAGATTCCACGCTGATGTCCGTGTCTCCTCTACTTAACAGCCATAAAAAGATTAAATTACTTTCATTTACTTTTACTTCAAAAAACACTAATTTTTAAGGTGTTTCAACTTTTATTTTATTTTGTAGTATTAGCAACTTCCTCCCGGTCAACTTCCTTTGTTTTCACTTTATCGGAGTGCGCATGCGAGTGACGTCGATCAATCAATCAATCAATCAATCAAAGTTTACTTATATAGTCCTTAATCACAAATGTCTCAAAGGGCTGCACAAGCCACAACGACATCCTTGGCTCAGATCCCACTAGAGGCCAGTGTCTGTTTTTATCAGACACTGGAGTCTGATAAAAATCACATTTTACTTGCGATCCGGGCCACTTTGTCCTGCAGTGTAAACGTAGTCTATGTGGAATAAATTAAACTAGAACTGCGATATGAAATCTTTGTATCGTTTCCTCCCTAATCCTGATTTTGGTTTTCGCCATAAATGCGTAGCCCTGCTTGTAGGCATGTTGTAAATAAACTACCGTATTTTCCGCACTATAAGGCGCACCCAAAAACCTCGAACTTTCTCAAAACCTGACAGTGCGCCTTATAATCCGGTGCGCCTTATACATGGACCAATATTGAGCCACAACAGGTCTCGCAACTACGGGATGCATAACGTAACTCCAGCCTCTACTGTAGCGTCTATTCTATGTGCCTTATAATGCGGTGCGCCTTATATATGAACAAAGTTTTAAAATAGGCCATTCATTGAAGGTGCGTCTTATAATCCGGTGCGCCTTATAGTGCGGAAAATACGGTAAGCCAGAGTTATTGTAAATACCAAACACAATAAAATCTATACATTCAAATAACCCTCAAGTCACATGATTCAAAAATTGAGGAACAATTTCTGGAACTTCTTCTTAACAAAGAGGTTCCGCAGCCTCCGAAGCAGAACCTCCAGGTTCTGTAACAGCTTCTTCCCTCAGGCCGTAAGACTCTTAAACGCATCATAATTAAATTATCCCCTCAACTCCCCCCAAAATGGATTAACTCGCTGGAATAAAAAAGACAATATAACATACATCCATAAACGTGGACGCATGTGGAAAAGTGCAATATATTTATATGAACAGTAATGTATTTATTTATTTAAATGTATTTGTATATACATTTATTTATTTTATATATATATTATATATATATTATTTATATATATTTATTTATTTATATATGCACCTTATTGCTTTTTTTATCCTGCACTAACATGAGCTTATGTAACGAAATTTCGTTCTTATCTGTGCTGTAAAGTTCAAATTTGAATGACAATAAAAAGGAAGTCTAAGTCTAAGTTAACATTACTAAAAGGCCAATTTGCCTTCACACCCCACAAAAGAGTAAATAGTTATATTTTCCTTTGATGTATTGGTTTAGTTAAAAGTCCGTTTATTTACGTTAAAACGTATATGGCAGTTAAAATAGCCCAGTTGTACAAAATACAAATGCAGAGGATGCTGGTTCCTGAGGAGGACATACAAAACATAATAAAGTATAAAACATGGTCATAAGTATTTTTCGTATTACAGATGTAAACTGGAATGCACCAAAAGGCCTTGGAGGATTGTTGAAACCTGCTAACTAACTTCAGTTGTGCTTGAAAGGTAAATAGATTATTTTGAATCCCTACAGTGAGAGAGAAATATGCCATTGAAAACTTTTTTTAGGCCATGTCTACACTAAGTCGTTTAACCCAGTGGTTCTCAACCTTTTTTCAGTGATGTACCCCCTGTGAATTTTTTTAAAATTCAAGTACCCCCTAATCAGAGCAAAGCATTTTTGGTTAAAAAAAAAGAGATAAAGAAGTAAAATAAAGCACTATGTCATCAGTTTCTCATTTATTAAATTGTGTAATAGTGCAAAATATTGCTCATTTGTAGTGGTCTTTCTTGAACTATTTTGAAAAAAAGATAGGTTTTTATTTATATTTATAAAGGATTTTTCAATTGTTGCTATTTTTAGAATATTAAAAAAAAATCTCACGTACCCCTTGGCATACCTTCAAGTACCCCAAGGGGTACGCGTACCCCCATTTGAGAACCACTGGTTTAACCCCTTAAATGAATAATTATTTAGCCTAAGCCCCGTTTCAGTCACACTACACCAGCGTTTAAGGTCCCCCTCCTCGGACAAATTTTTACACGGGTAAGCGCGCCGTGTATTTGTTCAATCTCCGGCACTTAGCTTTGTATGGACTCATTGATCGTTTACAAAGTGAGTTCGGAGAGGAAGCGACGTCAGAAAGACCGCGCCTCACAGTGGAAGTGACGTCAGAAAGAACGCGCCACAGCCGGGGCTAAAAAGATGGAGGCGAGCCATCCAGACATGCCCGTGTTTCTCCTTCTTCTACATGTACAAGACAATTGTGGAAATCACACATGAATACCTTAAGTGAAGGAAACACGCCATTGCAGCTGTTTGAGATACAACACATCTCAGACGGCAAGAGAACTTTCGAATGTCCGGGTCAACTGTGATTCTACAAACCCCGTTTCCATATGAGTTGGGAAATTTTGTTAGATGTAAATATAAACGGAATACAATGATTTGCAAATCATTTTAAACCCATATTCAGTTGAATATGCTACAAAGACAACATATTTGATGTTCAAACTGATAAACATTTTTTTTTTGCAAATAATCATTAACTTCAGAATTTGATGCCAGCAACACGTGACAAAGAAGTTGGGAAAGGTGGCAATAAATACTGATAAAGTTGAGGAATGCTCATCAAACACTTATTTGGAACATCCCACAGGTGTGCAGGCTAATTGGGAACAGGTGGGTGCCATGATTGGGTATAAAAACAGCTTCCCAAAAAATGCTCAGTCTTTCACAAGAAAGGATGGAGCGAGGTACACCCCTTTATCCACAACTGCGTGAGCAAATGGTCAAACAGTTTAAGAACAACATTTCTCAAAGTGTAATTGCAAGAAATTTAGGCATTTCAACATCTACGGTCCATAATATCATCAAAAGGTTCAGAGAATCTGGAGAAATCACTGCACGTAAGCGGCATGGCCAGAAACCAACATTGAATGACCGTGACCTTCGATCACTCAGACAGCACTGTATCAAAAACCGACATCAATCTCTAAAGGATATCACCACATGGGCTCAGGAACACTTCAGAAAACCACTGTCACTAAATACAGTTTGTTGCTACATCTGTAAGTGGAAGTTAAAGCTCTACTATGCAAAGCGAAAGCCGTTTATCAACAACATCCAGAAACGCCGCCGGCTTCTCTGGGCCCGAGATCATCTAAGATGGACTCATGCAAAGTGGAAAAGTGTTCTGTGGTCTGATGAGTCCACATTTCAAATTGTTTTTGGAAATATTCGACATCGTGTCCTCCGGACAAAGGGGAAGCGAACCATCCAGACTGTTATCGACGCAAAGTTCAAAAGCCAGTATCTGTGATGGTATGGGGGTGCATTAGTGCCCAAGACATGGGTAACTTACACATTTGTGAAGGCACCATTAATGCTGAAAGGTACATACAGGTTTTGGAACAACATATGCTGCCATCTAAGCGCCGTCTTTTTATGGACGCCCCTGCTTATTTCAGCAAGACAATGCCAAGCCACATTCAGCACGTGTTACAACAGCGTGGCTTCGTAAAAAAAAAAAGAGTGCGGGTACTTTCCTGGCCCGCCTGCAGTCCAGACCTGTCTCCCATCGAAAATGTGTGGCGCATTATGAAGCGTAAAATACGACAGCGGAGACCCCCGGACTGTTGAAGGACTGAAGCTCTACATAAAACAAGAATGGGAAAAAATTCCACTTTCAAAGCTTCAACAATTACTTTCCTCAGTTCCCAATCGTTTACTGAGTGTTGTTAAAAGAAGAGGTGATGTACACAGTGGTGAACATGCCCTTTCCCAACTACTTTGGCACGTGTTGCAGCAATGAAATTCTAAGTTTATTATTATTTGCAAAAAAAAAAAAAGTTTATGAGTTTGAATATCAAATATCTTGTCTTTGTAGTGCATTCAACTGAATATGGGTTGAAAAGGATTTGCAAATCATTGTATTCCGTTTATATTTACATCTTACACAATTTCCCAACTCATATGGAAACGGGGTTTGTACTTAGCGAAAAACTTTGTCTTTTCCTCTCGTGGATGTGATACAGGCAGTGTGTGACTACAAATATTGCTTTATGGATGTGACTGTGAAAAGGCTAGGCGGCGTGCATGATGGCCGCATCTTCGCTAACTCCGCCATTAGCACAAAAATGGACAATGAAGGTAAACAAAAGAGTTAGGAGTGTCCTGACCAGATATTTAGATCCCTAGATTAATTGTTGTAATTGTCGTAAAATGTTCTTTATCGCATTGTCTACTTTCTCATGTCTATTAAGTATTTGATCCATGGATGATGGCTCAGGTGATTCACTACAATAGGATTCTAGTTAATTGAAATACCAAGATCTGGCCAAAACCTTCAGGTCTCACTGGATCGGTTCGCAGCCGAGTGTGAAGCGACTGGGATTACAATCAGCACCAAGTCCGAGTCCATGGCTCTCGTCCGGAAAAGGGTGGAGTGCCATCTCCGGGTTGGGGTGGAGATCTTGTACCTTCAAGTACCTCGGAGTCCTGTTCACGAGTGAGGGAAGAGTGGATCGTGAGGTCGACAGGGGGATCGGTCCGGCGTCTTCAGTAGTGCGGACGCTGTATCGATCCGTTGTGGTGAAGAAGGAGCTGAGCCGGAAGACAAAGCTCTCAATTTACCGGTCGATCTACATTCCCATCCTCACCTATGGTCATGAGCTTTGGTTTATGACCAAAAGAACAAGATCACGGGTACAAGCGGCCAAAATGAGTTTCCTCCGCCGGGTGGCGGGGCTCTCCCTTAGAGATAGGGTGAGAAGCTCTGTCATCCGGGGGGAGCTCAAAGTAAAACCGCTGCTCCGCCACATCGAGAGGAGCCAGATAAGGTGGTTCGGGCATCTGGTCAGGATGCCACCCGAACGCCTCCCTAGGGAGGTGTTTAGGGCACGTCCGACCAGTAGGAGGCCACGGGGAAGACCCAGGACACATAGGGTAGACTATGTCTCCTGGCTGGCCTGGAACGCCTCGGGATCCACCTGGAGGAGCTGGACAAAGTGGCTGGGGAGAGGGAAGTCTGGGCTTCCCTGCTTAGGCTGCTGCCCCCGCGACCAGACCTCGGATAAGCGGAAGAAGATGTATGGATGGATGGATGAAATACCACAACACTGGATATTGTTCAAAGGAGATACATTTTAATTTAAAAACTTGCACACTTGCACAGTAAACTATTTACAATATAGCTCTTTTAAATAACAACTTTACAGTGAAGTAAATTCATCTACTGGAGAGCTTTGGAGCAAATGGACGCTCAAGTGATTTTTTTTTTCCGCACATGCGTACTCGGTCGCGTTGTGCTCAGGCGGACGGAGGGGCGCGGGGGTCTTAAACGGTGGCATTGTTGTGTGTGGACACGGATAAGGTTAGGTGTGATTTATCCTGGATAACCTTATCCGGCGGGCAGCACGGTGGCGCAGGGGTTAGTGCGTCTGCCTCACAATACAAAGGTCATAGGTTCGATCCTGCGCTCAAGATCTTTCAGTGTGGAGTTTGCATGTTCTCCCCGTGACTGCGTGGGTTCCCTCCGGATACTCCGCTTCCTCCCACCTCCAAAGACATGCACCTGGGGATATGTTGATTGGCCCTAGTGTGTGAATGTGAGTGTGAGCATTTAAGTCCCATCTTAAAACTCATTTGTATACCCTCGCCTTTAAATAGACCCCCTTTTTAGACCAGTTGATCTGCCGTTTCTTTTCTTTTCCGCCTCCCTCTCCCCTGTGGAAGGGGGGGGCACAGGTCCGGTGGCCATGGATGAAGTGCTGACTGTCCAGAGTCGGGACCCGGGATGGACCGCTCGCCTGTGCATCGGTTGGGGACATTCTCTGCGCTGCTGACCCATCTCCGCTCGGGATGGTCTCCTGCTGGCCCCACTATGGACTGGACTCTCACTATTATGTTAGATCCACCATGAACTGGACTTTCACGATATTATGCTAGACCCACTCGACGTCCATTGCATCCGGTCTACCCTAGAGGGGGGGGGGTATCACCCACATCTGCGGTCCTCTCCAAGGTTTCTCATAGTCATTCATATTGACATCCCACTGGGTTGTGAGTTTTTCCTTGCCCTTATGTGGGCTCTGAACCGAGGATGTCATTGTGGCTTGTGCAGCCCTTTGAGACACTTGTGATTTAGGGCTATATAAATAAACATTGATTGATTGACATTGATTGAATGTTCTTTGTCTATCTGTGTTGGCCCTGCGATGAGGTGGCGACATGTCCAGGGTGTACCCCGCCTTCCGCCCGATTGTAGCTGAGATAGGCTCCAGCCCCCCCTGTGAAAGGGATAAGCGGTAGAAAATGGATGGATGGATGGAACCTTATCCGGCTTAGTGTAAACGGGGCCTTAGATAGTATTGTGTTGTTCCTGCCAAGTCTATCACATACCTTCTCTTTTATTCAGAAAAAGAGCTTCAAGTGACCAAATATGTGTTGAAACACATCCAAGACAGCCATTTTTAAAGGCCTACTGAAATGCGATTTTCTTATTTAAACGGGCATAGCAGATCCATTCTATGTGTCATACTTGATCATTTCGCGATATTGCCATATTTTTGCTGAAAGGATTTAGTAGAGCACATCGACAATAAAGTTCGCAACTTTTGGTCGCTGATAAAAAAGCCTTGCCTGTACCGGAAGTAGCGTGACGTCACAGGTTGTGGAGCTCCTCACATCTGCACATTGTTTACAATCATGGCCACCAGCAGCGAGAGCGATTCGGACCAAGAAAGCGACGATTACCCCATTAATTTGAGCGAGGATGAAAGATTTGTGGATGAGGAAAGTGAGAGTGAAGGACTAGAGGGCAGTGGAAGCGATTCAGATAGGGAAGATGCTGTGAGAGGCGGGTGGGACCTGATATTCAGCTGGGAATGACTAAAAGAGTAAATAAACACAAGACATACACTACCGTTCAAAAGTTTGGGGTCACCCAAACAATTTTGTGGAATAGCCTTCATTTCTAAGAACAAGAATAGACTGTCGAGTTTCAGATGAAAGTTCTCTTTTTCTGGCCATTATGAGCGTTTAATTGACCCCACAAATGTGATGCTCCAGAAACTCAATCTGCTCAAAGGAAGGTCAGTTTTGTAGCTTCTGTAATGAGCTAAACTGTTTTCAGATGTGTGAACATGATTGCACAAGGGTTTTCTAATCATCAATTAGCCTTCTGAGCCAATGAGCAAACACATTGTACCATTAGAACACTGGAGTGATAGTTGCTGGAAATGGGCCTCTATACACCTATGTAGATATTGCACCAAAAACCAGACATTTGCAGCTAGAATAGTCATTTACCACATTAGCAATGTATAGAGTGTATTTCTTTAAAGTTAAGACTAGTTTAAAGTTATCTTCATTGAAAAGTACAGTGCTTTTCCTTCAAAAATAAGGACATTTCAATGTGACCCCAAACTTTTGAACGGTAGTGTATATATACTCTATTAGCCACACACACAACCAGGCTTATATTTAATATGCCACAAATTAATCCCGCATAACAAACACCTCCCCTCTCCCATCCATATAACCTGCCAACACAACTCAAACACCCGTACAACACACTCAATCCCACAGCCCAAAGTACCGTTCACCTCCGCAAAGTTCATACAGCACATATATTTCCCCAAAGTCCCCAAAGTTACGTACGTGACATGCACATAGCGGCACGCACGTACGGGCAAGCGATCAAATGTTTGGAAGCCGCAGCTGCGTACTCACGGTACCGCGTATCCAACTCAATGTCCTCCCGGTAAGAGTCTCTGTTGTCCCAGTTCTCCACAGGTCAATGGTAAAGCTTGACTGTCATCTTTCGGGAATGTAAACAATGAAACACCGGCTACGTGTTGGTGTTGCTGCAGCCGTCCGCTAATACACCGCTTCCCACCTACAGCTTTCTTCTTTTCTGTCTCCATTGTTCATTAAAAAAATTGCAAAAGATTCACCAACACAGATGTCCAGAATACTGTGGAATTTTGCGATGAAAACAGACGACTTAATAGCTGGCCACAATGGTGTCCCAAAATGTCCACTACAATCCGTGACGTCACGCGCAAACGTCATCATACTGAGACGTTTTCAGCAGGATATTTCGCGGGAAATTTAAAATTGCACTTTACTAATCTAACCCGGCCGTATTGGCATGTGTTGCAATGTTAAGATTTCATCATTGATGTATAAACTATCAGACTGCGTGGTCGGTAGTAGTGGCTTTCAGTAGGCCTTTAAGGCAGCAGTAAGCTCCAGAGCCATACATACGCCAAGGCGCATGGCAGTAAGCTAATGAATAGAGACCTGGGCTTCTAATGGCCATAAAGGCCGCCTCCAGGCCGTGGATTTCCCCACCGTTGCAATCAGCAAACGAGCGAGCAAACAGTTTGGCTTGAACCTGCACCTCCCTCTGTGCGCCTCCATCAGCTGTCGCCGGCGGCAACATGCTCACAATGGCAAAACGACAAAGTATCGTCGAGCCTCTATGCAGGTTTGACGTGTCGGTCCAACGCTGCTTGTGGAAGTCAGTAGAACACGCACTTTGACACATCCTCCAACAGCCATAAACGTGACATGGGCGACAACTTTCTCCCCGTTGCTAAATCTGACCATTTATGGTGTCATTAGCGCCGGCGTTCAATAGCGGGCTAAAACTGTGTGAAACACGAGCTAATTTCCGCACAGCGTACTTAAACATTTTCTAATCTGTTTAACAACAATCAAACCACTGGTTGGCTAATTGCCTTGACTTGAGGGTCTTTCCTTGCCCATTATCTTGGCAACATTGCAACAATGCAATTTAACAATCAAGCTTACATGTCCTCGGGGCATCTCACACTTATTAAAGTAAACTTTTTCATCATAATAAATGTTTATTAGCAAACACCATCCTACTCTTATAAAAAAAAAAAAAAAAAAAAAAAAAAAGCTAACCAAATTAGTGCGAAGTCTTCCCTTAATAAAACAATATTAACTCAAAGCAGCTCGGCCAGACTAAGCCAACACACTAAGTCAGTATATGCATGCACACATACTATAAATACAACAATAAATGTTATTTTCCTGATAATACACATGGATTATCTAATTGTTTTTTATACCACAAGTTAATGCACAATGCAAAATCAAACTTGCACTATTTTGGTTTGACAACGTTGCGCAGCATTTAGCTGAGGCAATAACTGTTATTCCCGACCGATTTAACTGGACCATCTGTATGGTGTCATTTTAACTCACCCGCCGGAACCATCACGATAAAGTCAGCCATATACGAGTTTGGAAACAAATCAGGCTTTAGTTTTAATGGGTTCTAATAATATGAGAGGATCAGTGGGAAGGAGGAGTTGTGCGGCTGGCAACTTAACCCTTGTGTAATGTTCATATTGTTGTTACTCAGCCAGCATTTGGGGGTCTGATGGACCCGTTGCATTTTGTGGCTTTTAATGCCTCACAATCAAACACTTTTATGTTAAAACAATGAACAGATGTTTACCTCATCCCAATAAACATCTGTTCAGTATTTTAACATAAAAGTGTAGAAGAAAAATATGTTTTATATACAGACTTCAAGTATATATATATATATATATATATATATATATATATATATATATATATATATATATATATATATATATATATATATATATATATATATATATATATATAATGTATTAACAGACACCTTCATAACAATATGTAATATGTGTTATATACACTAGGGTTGCAAAATTCCGGGAATATTCAAAATTGGAAACTTTCCATGGGAATTAACTGGAATATATGGGAATTAACGGGAATTAATGGGAAATTAAGGGGAATAAACATTGAATGCAACATGCCAGATATTGCAGCATGATTATTAGCTAAAACAACCAGATTTAATGCAAACTCAGTAGAATTTCAACCCTGTACTGTGCATTCCTCCATCACATGTGCAGTGCATTCTTCCATCACATGCACAGATATTCCCAGCATGCTACACAGTACAGCAGGACTATTGAGGCCACACTAGTATTTGAGCCCAAGGACTTCATCCAGTCAGGTAAGTTTTGAGGATATTACTGGGGTAAATATATTTGATCTATGGTATTTAAGTGTAATAGAGGTGTAATTGCTTGTTACTGTATGATTTTGGGGTCAATATCTCTAGCTGGCTAGGTTTATGTACAACCACCAGTCTCCTAATGAACCGAAAATATTTCTCCGTTAGCTGTGATGCTAATTTTCTCTAGGTTAAATCCCATTCATTTATGCTAACAACGTTAGCAATCCGAATTTACCTTTTTGGTGATCTGTAAAGTTGAACTAGCAAATACTAAATCAAAAGGTGTAGTTTCCTCTGCCTTCTGTTCTGCTAGCCATTCTGTTGTCATACAAGAATGTAGGTTATAGTTTGATTTAGCATGCTGATTGAGTGTTCATTTATTCATCTGGCCTTATTCTATGCATTTTTCCATCAGTAAAATATTTTTAAAGACTACTCCAATTGTTTAGCTGACTATTTATATCGGTGTGTGGCATCGCATTAGTGTTTTACAAGAATAAATAAATACAAACAGAATAATGCCACCTACACCATCTGATGTGTGGAGACATTTCACCCCAACCAATGTAAGCGGAAAGGCTGTGTACATTTGCAAATACTGTACAAAGAGCTATGTCAAAAAATGCCACAGAGATGCAGCAGCATATAGACAAGTGCCCAATAATATATAATTATTGTTATTCCCCATTAATCCCCATATATTCCCATTAATTCTCATGGACGGTGTCCAACTTTAAATCATCAAAAAATGGTCAATATTTCCAAACTTCCAGAGCTTAACTTTCTGTGGTAAATTTCCGGAAATTTACCGGAAACTTTCCACCCCTTTGCAACCCTAATACACACTGCAAGTATATATATAATGTAGTAACAGACACCTTCATGTCAATATGTAAAATGTTTTATATACACACTGCAAGTATACATATCATGTAGTAAGATACATATTCATAACAATATGGGATATGTTTTATATACACACTGAAAGTATATATATAATGTAGTAACAGACACCTTCATAACAATATGTAATATGTACAATATACACACTGCAAGTATATATATAATGTAGTAACAGACACCTTCATAACAATATGTAATATGTTTTATATACACACTGCAAGTATATATATAATGTAGTAACAGACACATTCATAACAATATGTAATATGTTTTATATACACACTGAAAGTATATATATAATGTAGTAACAGACACCTTCATAAGAATATGTAATATGTTTTATATACACACTGCAAGTATATACAGTATATAATGTAGTAACAGACACCTTCATAACAATATGTAATATGTTTTATATACACACTGCAAGTATATATATAATGTAGTAACAGACACCTTCATAAGAATATGTAATATGTTTTATATACACACTGCAAGTATATACAGTATATAATGTAGTAACAGACACCTTCATAACAATATGTAATATGTTTTATATACACACTGCAAGTATATATATAATGTAGTAACAGACACCTTCATAAAAATATGTAATATGCTTCATATACCCACTGCAAGTATACATATCATGTAGTAAGATACATATTCATAACAATATGGGATATGTTTTATATACACACTGAAAGTATATATATAATGTAGTAACAGACACCTTCATAACAATATGTAATATGTACAATATACACACTGCAAGTATATATATAATGTAGTAACAGACACCTTCATAAGAATATGTAATATGTTTTATATACACACTGCAAGTATATACAGTATATAATGTAGTAACAGACACCTTCATAACAATATGTAATATGTTTTATATACACACTGCAAGTATATATATAATGTAGTAACAGACACCTTCATAAGAATATGTAATATGCTTCATATACCCACTGCAAGTATACATATCATGTAGTAAGATACATATTCATAACAATATGTGATATGTTTTATATACACACTGAAAGTATATGTATATATATATATAATGTAGTAACAGACACCTTCATAACAATAAGTAATATGTACAATATTTACTGTATTTTAGTCATTTGAGTTCCGTTTCCAGAACAGCGCACTTCCAACTTCTGGCAACAAACGTGTGTTCCTACTTCCGGAAACAGACGTGACTATGTTTTCTAATCATGGCAGACTTGGTAACAGACCTCAAAGACGACTATTTTCGGACAAATGAGGATTCACAACCTTATCATTTTGAAGCTGAATATACAGAGGATGCACTACTGCTTCTAGAGCCAGGACGAACGAAGGGTGAGACGTTAGAGCAGACGGAAGCTGAGAGAGTGAGGTGAAATATGTAACTTTAGGCCAAGCTATTTCAACATAAATGGAGTGCTTACCCAAATAAACCAGAAAAAATGTCCCCAGCCAGCTGGACCAAACAGACGACTGTCCATTGAGTGAGTCACACTTTAATATTGATCATGATACACGCAGCACGCCACGCTAAAAAAACGTTCCTCGGTGTTCGCTCTTACAATAACAATGTTGCTACAGCTGGGTGGTTATACAGGTTACGGAACGTAAATGAAGTATCGTTGACGGTTTTTGAAAGCATTTTTAAACTGATTTAGAAGTAGATTGATTGCTCCCATTAGCTGCATAGCTAGCAACCTAGAACAAGCCAATTTTTACATGTTAAAAAGCAATTAAAAAAAAACAACTTTTGTCTTCTTGTCTTTCATAAAGATTGTGAACGATAGGCAAAAAAAAAAAGTGCAGTTCCACTTTAACACAACGGCTTTGTCTCCCTCTGCAGTCACTTGTGTATAGATGGACTTAAAATACTGTTGAGTAAAGGCCCAAACCCCTCAGGCTTTATAACAAGAATTGAATTGTCTGGTTGAAACAACAATTTATTCCAAAAGTTTAGAAAGAGTTGTGCGCGAGGGTTCCCGACGAGTGGTGGTAAAAAAATGTCACATCAGCAGAAATATTCCGGAGGCTGCTCGAGGAGATTGGTGTTGTGACACTGGTGGCGTGCTGTGTTTCATTTTTAATGCAAGACCAGTGGGTTCGCATTGTTCTTCGCTTGCAACAAAATTGGAAAACAAATACTCAAGCTGGAAAAGACATTTAGAAGGTGCGTGGGGGGAAAAAACAGTTTTTGAGTTCAGTTGCCAGAAAAATAAGGCAATATGAATATAAAGTTTAATATTAAAAAAACATGTTTTCCTAGACCAGAGAACCAAATCCAGGACTGTTTTAAGCCTTAATGAGACGACCACTTTCCGATAAAATTGCTTTAGTTAGCCTGGATTTATTTCGGAAAAATTAAAGGCTAAACTTTCCACGACATACTGTACGTCCTCATTCCCTGGACTCTGCTCAAATAGAAACTGTGCATAGTCCACTTGAATAAATAGGCACCACACCTCAAATAGGTTTTACAGTGCGATTTGAAGACATAAAGTGTTGCTCCTGTTGTGATATTATGTGTAGATGGCTTGGTTGAGACCAGAAGAAGATCCTGTTGGCTTCCCGATGGACCAGACTCCTTCGTTACCAATCTAACAATTCAATAATTATACCCACTCCACATCCATTGCACCCCTGAAAGGGGTATTTCTACATCTGCGATCCCTTCTCAAGGTTTCATCTTTCTCCCCAATTGTTTGTTTACAAACAACAAAATTAATGGTGCAAATCCAAAAGGTGCTTTAAATTTAAATGTAAGAACAGGACATAAAAACACTTAATTCTGGATTATAAAATAAAAAAATTTTCCTACGCTTTGAACCCTGCGGCTTATAAAACAGTGCGATGTCACGGCGGGGTTGCGGCTTACTGCGCGGTTCGTTTAAATCTAGACTCCAAACATCCCAGGACAAGCTAGTCAGGTTACTTTTAGACCTCCACCCCAGATCACACCTCACTCCAACCAACTTCTCCAAAGTGGGCTGGCTCAGGGTGGAGGACAGAGTAAAACAACTTGCACTGAGCCTAGTCTATAAAATCCGCTACACCTCCCTGATACCGAAGTACATGTCAAACTACTTCCATAACGTAAATGACCGCCATAACCACAACACCAGGGGGAGCTCCACAAACCACGTTAAACCCAGATTCCGATCTAACAAAGGTCTTAACTCATTCTCCTTCTATGCCACATCAATATGGAATGCACTCCCAACAGGTGTAAAAGAAAGTGCATCTCTATCCTCCTTCAAAACCGCACTAAAACAACACCTCCAGGCAACTTCAACCCCTGACTAACACCCCCCCTCCACATCTCACCTCCCCAGATTGTAAATAACCAAATGTAAATAATCAAATGTATATACTTGTTCTTATGCTTTCTAAACTCACTATGTTCTCTGCTCGCTGTACATAGCCTACCAAGTCAGACCTACACTGTTTCAATGTCCATTTCTCTGATGATGCAATTGTTGATGACTGAAGTGCTGTTATCAACCAAACCCTCCTCATCCCACCCCCCGGATTGTAAATAATGTAAATAATTCAATGTATATACTCTGATGATTGACTTGTGTGATGACTGTATTATGATGATAGTATATATTTGTACCATGAATTGATTTACGTGGACCCCGACTTAAACAAGTTGAAAAACTTATTCGGGTGTTACCATTTAGTGGTCAATTGTACGGAATATGTACTGTACTGTGCAATCTACTAATAAAAGTTTCAATCAATCAATCAATTCTACCGGGATGCAAACGGACGACTCCGGACAGGACTTGCAGGTAGGAACATGATTTAATCTTGAAAATCAACGAAGCACCAAAAACAGAAAAACAAGACGAAGGAAAAAGTGCCGATCGCACTGGATGCTGGGGCTAACTCTTAGCATAGACTAGAGATAGGAAAACTCACGTAACAGAAGCGTGACGCAAACAAAGAAGCCAGACCGACTGACTGACAAAGGCAGGCTTAAATAATGTCTCTTGATTAGCAACAGGTGAGCGTCCCGAACACAAGAGGCAGGTGAAAATAATATGTCGCTATGGTAACCAACTCAGAAGTGCACAAACAGGAACTAAAGGAGTCCAAAACTAACAGAAAACACAAAACATGATCCGGACCATGACTTATTGGTGGATTTTCCTTCACTGGTGGCCAAGCAAACAGTTCAAAAAAACCAAGCAGACACTGAAACGGTGTGTTATTGTTTGTGCTATGGCGCCATCTTTTGGACCAGTTCGCTCACTGCAGGTGCTGCCGCAATGCAAATCTATTTAGAGCTTTTAACCAGAAGTAAAAGTGCCGTTTTGTCTTCTAGCTGTGCATAGTGTTTCTACTCGCATGGATCATTCATTCTTCACTCTAAACGTTTGTAAGTTTTACAATGGAGCTAAAACAATTCTTACTTACTAAACCGTCCCATGTCTGATGTCTGTAGGAGTGTTTTCATGCATATTTGTACGTGCTATCGTAATGTAATTAAGCTAGCGTCGTTAGCATTAGCGAATATGCTAACACGTTTACAAGTGTCTGTGTTAGTATTATCAACTTACAATGGCATTCTTTTTGTAATGTTTCAGTTTCGTAAATTCAACAAGACGTCACCGTGGTGTTATTGAGTCTGTTTAGCTCAGCGGTCCCCAACCACTGGTCCAAGGACCGGTACCGGCCCTTGACACATTTGCTGCAGAGAAACATTAAATAATTTATAAACGACTGCACTTAACTTTTGCCTGTCCCACTAGACCAGGGGTCACCAACGCGGTGCCCGTGGGCACCAGGTAGCCCGTAAGGACCAGATGAGTAGCCCGCTGGCCTGTTCTAAAAATAGCTCAAATAGCAGCACTTACCAGTGAGCTGCCTCTATTTTTTAAATTGTATTTATTTACTAGCAAGCTGGTCTCGCTTTGCTCAACATTTTTAATTCTAAGAGAGACAAAACTCAAATAGAATTTGAAAATCCAAGAAAATATTTTAAAGACTTGGTCTTCACTAACTGACAAAGAAACAGATAACAGATTTGGTGTCCAGTTCAAAGTGTGACATGATTTATTTAAAAATTTGAGAGTTGACTTTTGTATTTTACATGACTTATTATTTGTACAAACATGATGTAAAGTAATTCATGATTTGTTAAAAAATGTTAGTGGCTAGCTAGTTAAAATGGGATATTGTGATTTCACAAGACCGTCTTAGAAGTGATCATTTGAAAATGTTCAATTTGAAAAATGTGCACTTAGAGAAAAAAGAAAAAATAAAGTGTTGCATATTGATATTTATCTGTTTCTATATATATTTATTGTGAGAAATCATTAAGATGATCAGTGTTTCCACAAAGATAAATATAATTAATTATTAATAATAACATAGAGTTAAAGGTAAATTGAGCAAATTGGCTATTTCTGGCAATTTATTTAAGTGTGTATCAAACTGGTAGCCCTTCGCATTAATCAGTACCCAAGAAGTAGCTCTTGGTTTCAAAAAGGTTGGTGACCCCTGCACTAGACACACCAATAAGATTGTTTATAGATGTCCAATAAAACTCCTCATAGGAAGTAAGCATCTTGTTATAACTTTGTGACATGATACAATGCACATTAATGAACATATAAAATATAAATGTGACAGATTGTAGCCAAAGGCTGATTTCCATCTGCATCTCATTGCAAAGAAACACGCTCATGTCTCCAACTAATTCAGCGTTATAGTTCTATTTTTCATGCACTTATTTTTGCTGTATTTATCTGGCACAAGTGGAAAGCCGGTCCCTGAAAATAATGCCTACATTAAACCGATCCGTGGTGCAAAAAAGGTTGGGGACCATGACTTCTGTTTTGCTTGATCAGCCGTTTTACTGCCGTGTTACAGGCCCCGTTTGGAAACAATTAAGGCATGTAAATGAAAATTTACAGAATCTTTCTGTGTAAATAACTCATTTCACAACGTATATATCTGCGGCTTATAGTCCGGTGCGGATAATGTAGGGAGAGAGATAAAATGTGCGAAAATCTTGGAAAATGTGGTTTATATACCGATGCGCTCTATAGTCCGGAAAATACAGTGAATTGCAAACATAAGAACAGGACATGGAAACACTTAAAGGCCTACTGAAATTAAATGTTCTTATTTAAACGGGGATAGCAGATCCATTCTATGTGTCATACTTAATCATTTCGCGATATTGCCATATTTTTGCTGAAAGGATTTAGTAGAGAACATCGACGATAAAGTTTTGGTCGCTGATAAAAAAGCCTTGCCTGTACTGGAAGTAGCGTGACGTCGCAGGTTGAAAGGCTCCGCACATTTCCCCATTGTTTACACCAGCAGCGAGAGCGATTCGGACCGAGAAAGCGACGATTACCGATTTGAGCCAGGATGAAAGATTCGTGGATGAGGAACGTGAGAGTGAAGGATTAGAGTGCAGTGCAGGACGTATCTTTTTTCGCTCTGGCCGTAACTTAGGTACAAGGGTTCATTGGATTCCACACTCTCTCCTTTTTCTATTGTGGATCACGGATTTGTATTTTAAACCACCTCGGATACTATATCCTCTTGAAAATGAGAGTCGAGAACGCAAAATGGACATTCACAGTGACTTTTATCTCCACGACAATACATCGGCGAAGCACTTTAGCTACGGAGCTAACGTGATAGCATCGTGCTTAACTGACGAAATAAGCCCCTGACTGGAAGGATAGACAGAAGATCAACAATACTACTATTACTATTAAACTCTGGACCTGTAACCACACAGTTAATGCTGTACCGCCTGGCGAAGCCTAGCAACGCTGTTGCTAACGACGCCATTGAAGCTAACTTAGCTACGGGACCTTGACAGAGCTATGCTAAAAACATTAGCTCTCCACCTACGCCAGCTCTCATCTGCTCATCACGACCCGTGCTCACCTGCGTTCCAGCGATCGACGGCGCGACGAAGGACTGCACCACGATGATCGGTGTGGTCGGTAGCGCGTCTGCTATCCAACTCAAAGTCCTCCTGGTTGTGTTGCTGTAGCCAGCCGCTAATACACCGATCCCACCTACAGCTTTCTTCTTTGCAGTCTCCATTGTTAATTGAACAAATTGCAAAAGATTGACCAACACAGATGTCCAGAATACTGTGGAATTATGTGGTGAAAACAGACGACTTGAGCTGGCGACCGTGCTATTCCAAAATGTCTCCTTCAACCCTTGACGTCACGCGCAAACGTCATCATACCGAGACGTTTTCAGCCGGAAGTTTCCCGGGAAATTTAAAATTGCACTTTATAAGTTAACCCGGCCGTATTGGCATGTGTTGCAATGTTAAGATTTCATCATTGATATATAAACTATCAGACTGCGTGGTCGGTAGTAGTGGCTTTCAGTAGGCCTTTAAAGTGTCAACATAAGAACAGGACATGGAAACACAATGGGCAATAAAGTAGCAGAGGACAACCGATTCAGAGCAAATAGTTGTTAAAGGGCACTAAAGGTCCCTCAGTCTGGATGTACAGTATGTGATCTGATTGAGCTAACTCAGGGGTCGGCAACCTTTACCACTCAAAGAGCCATTTTGGCAAGTTTCACAAATTAAAGAAAGTAATGGGAGCCACAAAAAAAAATTTTAAATTTAAAATGAAAAACACTGCATACAAAGCTTAAATGCTTTGTGCTATGTTAACCAGGGGTCTCCGACACACGCACCGGCACGCACTTTAATGTGGAAATTTGATGTTAGTGCAGCCCGCGAGTTTTGAATGAATGGCGCTTGATAGCGTCACGCTTGCCAACCCTCTCATTTTTCCCGGGAGACTCCCGAATATCAGAGCGTGATGACACTGCATTTGGCACCCTCTACAGTCTGCCCTAACAGTGTACCTGCTCGACCACACGTAGAATGCAATTTCAGCTTGCTCACGTAAGTGACAGCAAGGCGTACTAACTCAGCAGCCACACATCTTACACTGACGGTACCAATACCCAGAATCCCATGCAGCCCTAACTCTTCCGCTCAACCAACGCACGGAGAGGGGGGGTTGATGTGTGGGGGGATTTGGTGGTAGCGGGGGTGTATAATGTTAGGGCTGCATGGGATTCTGGGTAATGGTTGTGTTGTGTTTATGTTGTGTTACGGTGGGATGTTCTCCAGAAATGTGTTTTTCATTCTTTTTTGGTGTGGGTTCACAGTGTGGCACATATTTGTAACGTAACAGTGTTAAAGTTGTTTGATACGGCTACCGTCAGTGTAAGCTGTGTGGCTGATGAGTAAGTATGCTTTGCTGTCTCCTGTGTGTGCAAGTAATAACAACATGCAACATGTGGCTGGACTGGCACGCTGTATGTAAATGCTATACAGGAAAATTACTGCAGTGCAATTAGGGCACGCCCTTTATTTAGTAATTAGAGTGTAAATAGGATTATCTTTTCCCTGGGAGTAATCTATGAGAGACACTGAGGTCCATAAAT
>NC_084758.1:23435936-23493436 GCF_033978785.1 Entelurus aequoreus
ACTCCACATGTGTTCATTCATAGTTTTGATGCCCTTAGTGACAATCTACAATGTAAATAGTCATGAAAATAAAGAAAACACATTGCATGAGGAGGAGGTGTGTCCAAACTTTTGGCTTGTACTGTATCTCACTAGGAAGAGAAACAGTTTTCCTCACGACATCCTGTTCAACAACTGTTCTCATTATCATTTATAAACAATGATTTTAAACTAGGATTGGTCTTTGACATACCTTGGCAGGTCTGTGTTATTTTACTTCTTTGAAATGGGACAATGTGTATTCATTGACATGAACATAGTTAAAGGCCTACTGAAATGAATTTTTTTTTATTCAAACGGGGATAGCAGATCTATTCTATGTGTCATACTTGATCATTTTGCGATATTGCCATATTTTTGCTGAAAGGATTTAGTAGAGAACATCAACGATAAAGTTTTGGTCGCTGATAAAAAAAGCCTTGCCTGTACTGGAAGTAGCGTGACGTCGCAGGTTGAAAGGCTCCTCACATTTCCCCATTGTTTACACCAGCAGCGAGAGCGATTCGGACCGAGAAAGCGACCATTATCGATTTCAGCCAGGATGAAAGATTCGTGCATGAGGAACGTGAGAGTGAAGGGCTAGAGTGCAGTGCAGGACGTATCTTTTTTCGCTCTGACCGTAACTTAGGTACAAAGGCTCATTGGATTCCACACTTTCTCCTTTTTCTATTGTGGATCACGGATTTGTATTTTAAACCACCTCGGATACTATATCCTCTTGAAAATGAGAGTCGAGAACGCAAAATGGACATTCACAGTGACTTTTACCTCCACGACAATACATCGGTGAAGCACTTTAGCTATGGAGTTAACGTGATAGCATCGTGCTTAAATGCGGATAGAAACAAAATAAATAAGCCCCTGACTGGAAGGATAGACAGAAGAACAACAATACTACTATCAGGAGACACCGAACCAAACCCTGGACCTGTAACCACACGGTTAATGTTGTGCCGCCTGTCGAAGCCTAGCAATGCTGTTGCTAACGACGCCATTGAAGCTAACTTAGCTACGGGACCTCGTCAGAGCTATGATAAAAACATTAGCGCTCCACCTACGCCAGCCCTCATCTGCTCATCAACACCCGTGCTCACCTGCGTTCCAGCGATCGACGGCGCGACAAAGGACTTCACCCGATCATCGATGCAGTCGGCGGCTAGTGTCGGATAGCGTGTCTGCTATCCAACTCAAAGTCCTCCTGGTTGTGTTGCTGCAGCCAGCCGCTAATACACCGATCCCACCTACAGCTTTCTTCTTTGCAGTCTTCATTGTTCATTAAACAAATTGCAAAAGATTCACCAACACAGATGTCCAGAATACTGTGGAATTTTGCGATGAAAACAGAGCTGTTTGTATTGGGATACAATGTGTCCGAATACTTCCGCTTCAACCATTGACGTCACGCGCAAACGTCATCATACATAGACGTTTTCAACCGGAAGTCTCCCGGGAAATTTAAAATTGCACTTTATAAGTCAACCCGGCCGTATTGGCATGTGTTGCAATGTTAAGATTTTATCATTGATATATAAACTATCAGACTGCGTGGTCGGTAGTAGTGGGTTTCAGTAGGCCTTTAAGTTCAACATGTAAATAGTAGGGCTGTCAAAGTTAACGCGGTAGTAACGCGTTGGACCCTCGGTCCATTCCGTAGCGTGGTGAAACGTATTGGTGTTCAAGTTACTGTTGAGCCACATGCTCAAAAATAGTGAGCAGGAATGCACAAAGACAAGGGTACGTTATTTAAATATTAAAGATTAAAGTATCAATGATTGTCACACACACACTTAGATGTGGTGAAATTTGTCCTCTGCATTTGTCCCATCCCCTTGGGGAGCAGTGGGCAGCAGCGGCGCCGCGCCCGGGAATCATTTTGGTGATTTAACCCCCAACTCCAACCCTTTGTTGCTGAGTGCCAAGCAGGGAGGTTATGGGTCCCATTTTTATAGTCTTTGGTATGTGGAAATCTCAGATCCAAAGCCACTGCAAGCCATTCTCCCGAAAATAAAGAAAACACATTGAATGAGGAGAAGGTGTGTCCAAACTTTTGGCCTGTACTGTATCCTAGCATCCATTTGAGGAAAACTGAAATTGACGGACTCAAATCAAGGAGGAAGGACTATCAGTGCGCCACACAGGCTTGGCGCATGAAAGTTGCAAGTCAGCATGCAAAGGGCACACTAGATTAAAAAATAAGAATTAGAACCAGCTTACAAATTGAGCTGCAGAATGATTCATCTGAATCTGAAGAGAGCTTTGATAAAATAAACATTTCCTTTGTGTATATTTCTCCCAATAATTGGCAATGCCTTTACATGGGCAAGACTGATGAGCCCAAGTGGTGGGCCTGTTCTTTTATTTTAAAGCGGGCACTGGTACTGCATCTAGTTTCCAAAAACAGCAGCCATTGAAAAAGGGTAAGCAACACAAAAGCCAGTCCTGCTAACTGAATGGCCTTTCACTGGGCGACGTGACCATGTGACTGCAAACGAGCACAGCAAGGGCCTCGGGGTTATCTGTGTCGCTGCACTCGGAGAGCAAATCTCTTGTACATTAATCCTTGAGAGACCGCATGACACCGGGCCATGATAAAGCTGGACTTTTGTGAGGAGAGGAGGAAAACGTTGTTGTATCTGGATGCAAAGTTACTCAAATGCTTCCTGCATTACCATAAGTTTGACAGACAATCTACATATCGGTGCACCAGTTTGTGGCACCACCTTTGAGTTGTGCTCAAAATACTTTGGAAGACATGCTAGCAAGCATGTAATTCAGATATTCTCAACATTGCAGGGCTCGGATTTAACCACGGCAACCGCCGCGACCGCCCTCGTCTTTCGACGTAAAGCCCCCCAAAAAATGTACCAACCTTTGCGGCAAGAACATGCCGTGCACCCTTGACTTTTTACTTGTTAATGGACGAGGGATGTAATGGTAAACGGTGTAATGATAATTTGCGATAAAATTCCAGACGGTTAGTAATACCGTTTAATTTTTTTTATTACCGAAAAACAGTCATTTATTAATGCACTACACAGTCTTTCCCATAAACTGCCAAGATACATGTGGCGGTGGGGGCGTGGCTATGGGCGTGGTCACCATGACATCATCGAGTAATTTGCATAATTTACTACAATGATAGGATTTTCTCTAAAAAGGCTCAAAAAATGTATACTTACTAATTAATAATAACAGTTGTGTTTTAAACGTCCATCCATCCATTTTACAATATAATTACAACACTTTATGTACATATTTATATACAGATTTGAACAATAAGTTATTCACTGAAATATATTTATTAATTGTGGTTCTTACAAAAAATATATCTTATAAAAATATAAAAGCTAAAATGTCTCTTAAAGCTCTGCCCCTTTAATTAGTGCATACTAAATAATGTAACTTTAGCCTACTACTACAACCATATTATTTACCAGCAACATAAAGTGAAACAGAGACAGAGGTGTCCTGCCACAGTCAGTAACAAATAAACAGAAAACAGTAGTGGTGGTAGATAGACACAAAGCTTCATCAAACATCTGATCCACTGAACAAAGAGCTCCAAAAATCATGATCCTACACTTCTCTTTTGTAAAGTAAATCTGAACAGCCGATACGGGCATCTACATCAACTATATGATTTCCTGAGAAGCTGGACAGGACCAAAAAAAAAAATTTTTTTTTTAAATAAAATTTAAAAAAATCTATTTGTGGCGGCCTTAATTCTTTCGTGGTGGGCCGCCACAAATAAATGAATGTGTGGGAAACACTGACTGGCGGTGTTTGGCTTGATAATCTTGGTGGACACCAACTTTGCTGCGGAGATTTCTCCTCGGAGTGAACGGAGCCAAGCGCTTGGTTTAACGTTTTAGAGCGCACTGCTGTGTTTAGATGAAGACAGGTGTGGACAATATTGGAGACACTTGTCCCCACACTAAAAGTATACAGCGAAAGGGAAAAACTATTTGATGTTTTGCAGCAGGCGATGTGTCGTGAACGTTGTCACAACTTGTTTATAAAGTATTTATTGCACTGATACTGCAAACTGTATCAGTGGTCAAATACCATCAATACTAGCTCAAATGTTTTGGCATCTCATCGAACTGAACAAAGGCTGTGAAGAATGTGTATTCGATGTGAGAGGTGTCACTCTTTATTTTTGTTGGCCAAACTCTTGTACTGAACAAAGAGAAGAGCAAAGCTTGTTTATTAGACTTCATCTTCATTAGCCAAACTGCTTTGTGTTTTATTTCAATATCAAAAAGTAAACAGAAGGTTTTTATACGTTGCTTGTGTTTTTTTAATGTCACAAAGGTATTACTTAAAAAAAACATTCATGTGACACAGCATTTGTTAATATGTAATTGTGTATAGTTAATTCCCATACGACGTATTTCTGCTCAAACTCTGAATGGATCCGTCTCGATACATCATCTACATCAGGGGTGTCCAAACTTTTTCCACTGAGGGCCGCACACGGAAAAATTAAAGCATGTGGGGGCCATTTTGATATTTTTCATTTTCAAACCATAACAAAATATATGGATTTTTTATTTATTTTACCTTTAGGGGTTACGGGGACCATAAAGGGTCTCAGTCATTAAAATATTAAGAATAAGTCAGATTATTATTATTTTTTAATTATTTAACGCTTTCAGTAAATCTTTATTTCGACTTCAAGTTGATATAAAGCAATACAAATTTAAAAAAATGTTTTATGGCTTTTCTGTCAAAAACAACTTAGTTTTTTTTATAGTAAAACTGAAATATGCAGTATTTAGTCATTAGAGCCCTAAAAGATCAATAATGCAGGACACCAGTGATTTTAATTCTTTCATATTTTTGAGTAATCACAGTGAAAAGATAAATAAAAAATCACAAAATATATTTGGGATTCAAAAGGTGCCCCACTCATAAAGTGATACATTTTTATTAGGTTTTTCTTTTACTTTCAACACTTAAGTTACGAGATCAACTTCAGATATATCTGTCGATTTTATGCTGGAACTATTATTTTGTTTGTTTTATGCGCTTTTGTCAAAGAAAACTTTGATGTTTTTATATGGCTACTACACAATATATGCAATATTTACCACATAAAACATTTTAAAGTGAAATATTTGAAGTAATTGGAGCCCTGAAAATAATTCATTATAACATGGATTTTTTGTCATTATTTTTTTTTTTTTGAGCAATGGCAAAAAAAGAAAAATAAAGAAAGACAAAAGGAAAAAAAACAGCCTGCATGGCAGCTTTTGTGTCAACATTGCAACTTTTTCTCATTAGATTTCACCTCTTTCCACTTTTTTTAATGTTCTTTTTTATTTTTACAATAGTATTTCCAGAATGTGTGGCGGGCCAATAAACAATTAGCTGCGGGCCGCAAATGGTCCCCGGGCCGCACTTTGAACACCCCTGATCTACATGTACATATAAATATAAATTTTTTAAAAATACCCCCTTCTATCAAAATGTAAAAAAAGAGATGAAGGCATCAACAAATGACAAAAAGATGACAAGTTTATATTAATAATGAATTTAAAAAAACAGTTTATATATATATATATATATATATATATATATATATATATATATATATATATATATATATATATATGTATATATATATATATATATATATATATATATATATATATATATATATATATATATATATATATATATGTATATATATATAAGACTTACCTTGTCCTTAAAAAGTTAAAATTCGAGGCCTGCAAAAGTCGATCCTAAGGTAGACAAAAACACTTTCATCTGTCTCCACGTAAATAATGTGGAATTCCTAATGCTGGAAATCCTAATGCTGGTCCAAATGTATCAGTGGCGGCCCGCCACAAACAAATGAATGTGGGAAACACGGTGCATTTGTTGAAGTAAATAACAGCACAGGTGGGGATAAAACGATATGAAAATTTCATATCATGGTTATTGTGATCAAAATCATCCCGATTGTCATTATTACCATGGTATTGTTGAATGTGCTCATAATGTATTTATACTCACACTGAAATTGTTTAAACAAGTTTGATTTAAAAAAAACAAAAAACAAAAAAAAAGGTAAAAAACTGACAAAATATACTTTCTTGGCAAAAAAGACATTACATTTTGTTCTGGATTCTTAAGAGACATATTTTTATTTGAATGTCTAAATGTTTACATTTTTCCATTATAATTTGGAAAAGTTTTAGAATGTTTTTTTTTAATTGATAAAGACAAAATGTGCGTTTATTTTGCTTCACGTCCGGTCTATGTGACGTCACTTTCTGTTGTGGACAGGTTTGTATTTGTTTATAAAGTTAGACATCTGTGTCAGGTGGATGACTATGTGCTATTTGTGATAAGAGAGCACAGTCTGTAGGTTCAATGTGCACAATTGAATAGCTTATTTGCTCAGATAGCAATGTGATTGCACAAGTTTAGCTAGTGGTAAAGACAATAATGTCTTGTATTCATGTTAGCATTTAAGCTAGCTAGCGAGCTAGTACTAGTTGGTCCGTGAGTTATTAAAGGCCTACTGAAATGAATTTTTTTTTATTTAAACGGGGATAGCGGATCCATTCTATGTGTCATACTTGATCATTTCGCGATATTGCCATATTTTTGCTGAAAGGATTTAGTAGAGAACGACGACGATAAAGTTTGCAACTTTTGGTCGCTGACGGAAGTAGCGTGACGGAAGTAGCGTGACGTCACAAGCTGGAGTGCTGCTCACATTTCCCTATTGTTTACACCAGCAGCGAGAGAGATTCGGACCGAGAAAGTGTCGATAACCCCATTAATTTGAGCGAGGATGAAAGATTTGTGGATGAGGAAAGTGAGAGTGAAGGACCAGAGTGCAGTGCAGGACGTATCTTTTTTCGCTCTGACCGTAACTTAGGTACAAGGGTTCATTGGATTCCACACTTTCTCCTTTTTCTATTGTGGATCACGGATTTGTATTTTAAACCACCTCGGATACTATATCCTCTTGAAAATGAGAGTTGATAACGCGAAATGGACATTCACAGTGACTTTTATCTCCATGACAATACATCGGCGAAGCACTTTAGCTACGGAGCTAACGTGATAGCATCGGGCTCAAATGCAGATATAAACAAAAGAAATAAACCCCTGACTGGAAGGATAGACAGAAAATCAACAATACTATTAAACTCTGGACATGTAAATACACGGTTAATGCTTTCCAGCTTGGCGAAGATTAACAATGCTGTTGCTAACGACGCCATTGAAGCTAACTTAGCAACGGGACCTCACAGAGCTATGCTAAAAACATTAGCGCTCCACCTACGCCAGCCAGCCCTCATCTGCTCATCAACACCCGTGCTCACCTGCGTTCCAGCGATCGACGAAGGACTTCACCCGATCATCCGTGCGGTCGGCGGCTAGCGTCGGCTAGCGCGTCTGCTATCCAAGTCAATGTCCTCCTGGTTGTGTTGCTACAGCCAGCCGCTAATACACCGATCCCACCTACAGCTTTCTTCTTTGCAGTCTCCATTGTTCATTAAACAAATTGCAAAAGATTCACCAACACAGATGTCCAGAATACTGTGAAATTTTGAGATGAAAACAGAGCTTTTTTGTATTGGATTCAAAAGGTGTACCAATACTTCCGACGTCACTCGCATAAGTCATCATACAAAGACGTTTTCAACCGGAAGTTTAGCGGGAAATTTAAAATTGCACTTTATAAGTTAACACGGCCGTATTGGCATGTGTTGCAATGTTAAGATTTCATTATTAAAATTTAAATTATCAGACTGCGTGGTCGGTAGTAGTGGGTTTCAGTAGGCCTTTAATTAGTTGCTTATTAACATGCAAATTAGTAACATACTGGCTCTTAATTAGTCATTATTAAGTACGTATTAATGCCTTATTCGGCATGGCCCTGTTATAACCCTAACCCTCTAACCCTGGCCCTAACCCTAACCAAATAACTCTAAATTAAGTCTTTGTTACTTAGAATATGTTCCCCTAGTGTCCAAAAAACTCTAAATTAAGTCTTTGTTGCTTAGAATATGTATAACTTTGTCTTTAATTTGAAAAAAAAAAAAAATTATTTTTCGCTAAAGAAGGGTTCGGTGAATGCGCATATGAAACTGGTGGGGTTCGGTACCTCCAACAAGGTTAAGAACCACTGACTTAAGCTATATAAACCAAAAAATAAGAATGTCATTTTTTAGTTTATCAATGCTAATAAAAGCAAAAAAAAGTGAAAACTTCAAATGACAGTCTTACTGGTGTAAGGCTGGGATGCATATATACAGAGGCGGTTTCTTTCTGCTGTGTTACTAAAGCAATTCTTTACTGCTTCCTCTCCTATCCAACTTCCTGAATACCATTGACACACTCACACGTGGTGCGTTTCCTGCCTCACATGCCTGCTAAACAGTGCTTACATTCAACCAACACGTTGTGGGAAAAGTACACAACAAGCATGAGGGAAATGACCATAAAAGGGGATGTCCGAGAGATGAGATTCGGGAATTTAGACTACCACTAATGTGAAACAACCCCAGAAGCTTCACGATAGAACACATATGCCACAACCACATGTGGAGGTGTAAACAGACGAGAGTCATCCGAAGGTCTTCCCTCACAACCCCGGTAGCATCAATAAAGCACAGATTACAACAAAACTGAAGGAGGTCCAGAAGAATAGGGCAATATAATTCTGGTCTAGGGCCGCAATTAACAACTATTTTGATAGTCAACTAGTCATTGATTATCCAAACCATTAGTCGACTAATCAGATTATGAAGCATAAACATATTCAGTAGAGATGTCCGATAATGTCGGACTGCCGATATTATCGGCCGATAAATGCTTTAAAATGTAATATCGGAAATTATCGGTATCGGTTTCAAAAAGTAAAATGTATGACTTTTTAAAACGCCGCTGTACGGAGTGGTACACGGACGTAGGGAGAAGTACAGAGCAGTTGCGTCTCCCAGTCATACTTACCAACCCTCCCGATTTTCCCGGGAGACTCCCGAATTTCAGTGCCCCTCCCAAAAATCTCCCGGGGAAACCATTCTCCCGAATTTCTCCCGATTTCCACCCAGACAACAATATTGGGGGCGTACCTTAAAGGCACTGCCTTTGCATGTCGGCCCCATCACATAATATCTTCGGCTTTTCACACACACAAGTGAATGCAAGGTCAACATCCATACAGGTCACACTGAGGATGGACGTACAAACAACTTTAACACTGTTACAAATATGCGCCACACTGTGAACCCACACCAAACAAGAATGACAAACACATTTCGGGAGAACCTGCGCACCGTAACACAACATAAACACAACAGAACAAATACCCAGAACCCCTTGCAGCACTAACTCTTCCGGGACGCTACAATATACACCCCCCCACCTCAACCTCCTCATGCTCTCTAAGGGAGAGCATGTCCCAAATTCCAAGCTGCTGCTTTGAGGCATGTTAAAAAAAATAATGCACTTTGTGACTTCAATAATAAATATGGCAGTGCCATGTTGGCATTTGTTTCCATAACTTGAGTTGATTTTATTTTGGAAAACCTTGTTACATTGTTTAATGCATCCAGCGGGGGCATCACAACAAAATTAGGCATAATAATGTGTTAATTCCACAACTGTATATATCGGTTTGTAAATAATAATGTAAATAATTCAATGTGATTATCTTGTGTGATGACTATTATGATGATAGTATATATCTGATAGTATATATCTGTATCATGAATCAATTTAAGTGGACCCCGACTTAAACAAGTTGAAAAACGTATTCGGGTGTTACCATTTAGTGGTCAATTGTACAGAATATGTACTTCACTGTGCAACCTACTAATAAAAGTCTCAATCAATCGGTATCGGTTGATATCGGAATCGGTAATTAAAAGTTGGACAATATCGGAATATCGGATATCGGCAAAAAAGCCATTATCGGACATCTGTACTTACAAACAAAGATGACTAATTAATTTAGAAATAGCTATCTATACTGTAACTGTGCTGTTCATTAGGCTCTTGCAAAAACAAAAATAACTATTAAACTTGTGTCCATATCCAAGCAAAGACAGGCTCAGTGCTGACAACGAAGGACAGTAAAAATAGCAACAAAAAAACCAACAACAAACACCAAAGCTACCGTAAATTCCGGACTATACGTCGCTACTTTTTTTTCCCTACGCTTTGTTCCCGGGAGCTTATAAAAACGATGCGGCTAATTTACGGATTTGTCTTCGCCAACGGCCATAATGTTGCGAGTTCAATAGTGTTCTTTAAACCCAAGCAGAGACACTGAAATGGTGAGTTATTGTTTGTGCTATGGCGCCATCTTTTGGACAAGGTCCCTCACTGCAGGTCTTGCAGCTTGAAATTGTACTTTGGTTTAATGCCTTAAACCGGGAGTAAAACCCTCCATAGCCTTTCTGCTCGAAAGGATTCTTCATTCATCACTCCAAGCAACGTTTGTACGTTTTACAATTAAACTAAAACAATTCATACTTATTAAAACGTCCCATGTGTGATATCTGTAGGAGTGTTTTCATCAGTGTTGGGACTAACGCGTTACAAAGTTAGTTTCGGCGGTAAATAGTAATCTAACGCGTTATTTTTTATATTCAGTAACTCAGTTACCGTTACTACATGATGCGTTACTGCGTTATTTTACGTTATTTTTTTATTTAGTATCGGCTAGAAACAGAAGAGCTGAGTGTGTTTTATTGGAGAGTTGCGGTGTCGTCCTTCTGAATCTTCTGGGTGTGGGGAGGGGTGGGGGGGGGGGGGTTGTCTTCGGTTCGGCACACACGTGATCCGCGGTTTGATATATGAAACAAAAAAAAAAGTTGTTGCACGTTCAGACCACACACAGCGTGGTCATGGCGAGCGGAGTAACGAAGGGGCTTCAACGCACCGCGCCATTTAATCGGTGTGTTTATAGGTGCAGACTCGCTTGTGCAAAACGAGGGTTTTAAAGGCCTACTGAAAGCCACTACTACCGACCACGCAGAATGATAGTTTATATATCAATGATGAAATCTTAACATTGCAACACATGCCAATACGGCCGGGTTAACTTATAAAGTGCAATTTTAAATTTCCCGCGAAACTTCCGGTTGAAAACGTCTATGTATGATGACGTGTGCGCATGACGTCAATGGTTGAAACGGAAGTATTCGGACCCCATTGGATCCAATATAAAAAGCTCTGATTTCATCGCAAAATTCCACAGTATTTTGGACTTCTGTGTTGGTGAATCTTTTGCAATTTGTTTAATGAACAATGAAGACTGCAAAGAAGAAAGCTGTAGGTGGGATCGGTGTATTAGCGGCTGGCTGCAGCAACACAACCAGGAGGACTTTGAGATGGATAGCAGACGCGCTATCCGATGCTAGCCGCCGGCCGTATCTATGATCGGGTGAAGTCCTTCGTCGCTCCGTCGATCGCTGGAACGCAGGTGAGCACGGGTGTTGATGAGCAGATGAGGGCTGGCGTAGGTGGAGCGCTAATGTTTTTATCATAGCTCTGTGAGGTCCCGTAGCTAAATTAGCTTCAATGGCGTCGTTAGCAACAGCATTGTTAAGCTTCGCCAGGCTGGAAAGCATTAACCGTGTAGTTACAGGTCCATGGTTTAATAGTATTGTTGATTTTCTGTCTATCCTTCAAGTCAGGGGTTTATTTATTTTATTTCTATTTGCATTTAAGCCCGATGCTATCACGTTAGCTCCGTAGCTAAAGAGCATTGCCGATGTATTGTCATGGAGATAAAAGTCACTGTGAATGTCCATTTCGCGTTCTCGACTCTCATTTTCAAGAGGATATAGTATCCGAGGTGGTTTAAAATACAAATCCGTGATCCACAATAGAAAAAGGAGAAAATGTGGAATCCAATGAACCCTTGTACCTAAGTTACGGTCAGAGCGAAAAAAGATACGTCCTGCACTGCACTCTAGTCCTTCACTCTCACGTCCTCATCCACGAATCTTTCATCCTCGCTCAAATTAATAGGGTTATCGTCGCTTTCTCGGTCCGAATCGCTCTCGCTGCATTGTAAACAATGGGGAAATGTGAGGAGCCCTTCAACCTGTGACGTCACGCTACTTCCGGTACAGGCAAGGCTTTTTTATCAGCGACCAAAACTTTATCGTCGATGTTCTCTACTAAATCCTTTCAGCAAAAATATGGCAATATCGCGAAATGATCAAGCATGACACATAGAATGGATCTGCTATCCCCGTTTAAATAAAAAAATGTCATTTCAGTAGGCCTTTAAACACATGCTGAACGTGCTTGAGCCACGTTACGACATCCCGTCGCGCACCCACTTCAGCGATAAGTTTGTGCCAGATCTTTATGAGCAGGAGAAGAAAAAAGTTGTGGATGAACTATTCCGAGCATCATCTGTTGCGCTCATTACAGACGGGTGGGTGTCCGGGGGAACTATGTGACGATAAGCGCTCACTTCATCACAGCAGCCTGGGAGATGAGAAGACACGCCCCCTTTACGAGAGTCACCTTGCGCAGGTACTGACACAAGCAGTGGAGGAATGTAAGATAAAGATATCCCAGTCACAAGTGATAACGCCAAAAATCAAATAAATGCAGTGAATGAGGCAGGACTGGTTCCAGACAGGTGCTTTGCACATGTAGTGAATTTGGCATCACATCTCAGTCAATAGGATGGAGCGCTTCCTTGGGAGGATCAGGAAGGTGGTTTCCTACTTCCACCCCAGCACAACAGCTGCTCATGTGCTTAAGACAAAGCAAGAAATGCTAAAGCTGCCTACTCATAAGCTCATACATGATGTCCCAACAAGGTGGAACTCCTCTTATATGTTGGAGCAGCAGGCAGCTATATACTCTGCATTGACCCACAAGACCCTGAAGACAAATCTCAAAGACATCATCAACCTGTCTGATGATGATGTGAGAGTTGCAGAGGAGGTCATCTAGGTGCTTCAACCCCTCAAAACTGCTACATCTCTACTGAGCACTGAAACTTCACCATCTGTGTCAATGATCCTGCCACTGAAAACAAGGATTCTACAATCGATGGCTCCAAGTGTGGAAGACAGCAGCATCACTCCAGATTATTTCACTACCTATGTTTCAAGGAAGATGATGTGCCTTCTTATGTTGCACTTTAAGTTGTTTTTTATTAATGGTCATTGGTCCAAGTTTAAAGAAAGGAGAAGTGCCTTTTTATGTTGTACTGTTTTTCATTAATTATGTTAAAAGGAAGATAATCAATCAATCAATAAATGTTTTTATTTATTTATATAGCCCTAAATCACAAGTGTCTCAAAGGGCTGCACAAGCCACAACGACATCCTCGGTACAGAGCCCACATAAGGGCAAGGAAAAACTCACCCCAGTGGGACGTCGATGTGAATGACTATGAGAAACCTTGGAGAGGACCGCATATGTGGGTAACCCCCCCCCCCTCTAGGGGAGACCGAAAGCAATGGATGTCGAGTGGGTTTGACATAATATTGTGAAAGTCCAGTCCATAGTGGATCCATCAGCGAAAGTTCAGCCTACAGTGGATCCAACACAACAGTGAGAGTCCAGTCCATAGTGGGGCCAGCAGCAGACCATCCCGAGCGGAGACGGGTCAGCAGCGCAGAGATGTCCCCAACCGATGCACAGGCTAGCGGTCCATCCCGGGTCCCGACTCTGGACAGCCAGCACTTCATCCATGGCCACCGAACCTGTGTAACTCCCCCCTCCACAAGGGAGAGGGGGGCAGAGGAGAAAAGAAAAGAAACAGCAGATCAACTGGTCTAAAAAGGGGGTCTATTTAAAGGCTAGAGTATACAAATGAGTTTTAAGATGGGACTTAAAGGCCTACTGAAACCCACGACTACCGACCACGCAGTCTGATAGTTTATATATCAATGATAAAATCTTAACATTGCAACACATGCCAATACGGCCGGGTTAACTTATAAAGTGCAATTTTAAATTTCCCGGGAAACTTCCGGTTGAAAACGTCTATGTATGATGACGTTTGCGCGTGACGTCGATGGTTGAAACTGAAGTATTCGAACACATTGTATCACAATACAAACAGCTCTGTTTTCATCGCAAAATTCCACAGTATTCTGGACATCTGTGTTGGTGAATCTTTTGCAATTTGTTTAATGAACAATGAAGACTGCAAAGAAGAAAGCTGTAGGTGGGATCGGTGTATTAGCGGCTGGCTGCAGCAACACAACCAGGAGGACTTTGAGTTAGATAGCAGACGCGCTATCCGACACTAGCCGCCGACCGCATCGATGATCGGGTGAAGTCCTTCGTCGCGCCGTCGATCGCTGGAACGCAGGTGAGCACGGGTGTTGATGAGCAGATGAGGGCTGGCGTAGGTGGAGAGTTAATGTTTTTATCATAGCTCTGACGAGGTTCCGTAGCTAAGTTAGCTTCAATGGCGTCGTTAGCAACAGCATTGCTAGGCTTCGACAGGCGGCACAGCATTAATCGCGTGGTTACAGGTCCAGGGTTTGGTTCGGTGTCTCCTGATAGTAGTATTGTTGATCTTCTGTCTATCCTTCCAGTCAGGGGCTTATTTCTTTTGTTTCTATCTGCATTTAAGCCCGATGCTATCACGTTAGCTCCGTAGCTAAAGTGCTTCACCGTTGTATTGTCGTGGAGATAAAAGTCACTGTGAATGTCCATTTCGTGTTCTCGACTCTCATTTTCAAGAGGATATAGTATCCGAGGTGATTTAAAATACAAATCCGTGATCCACAATAGAAAAAGGAGAAAGTGTGGAATCCAATGAGCCCTTGTACCTAAGTTACGGTCAGAGCGTAAAAAGATACGTCCTGCACTGCACTCTAGTCCTTCACTCTCACGTTCCTCATCCACGAATCTTTCATGTTCGCTCAAATTAATGGGTTAATCGTCGCTTTCTGGGTCCGAATCGCTCTCGCTGCTGGTGTAAACAATGGGGAAATATGAGGAGCCCTTCAACCTGCGACGTCACGCTACTTCCGGTACAGGCAAGGCTTTTTTTTATCAGCGACCAAAAGTTGCGAACTTTATCGTCAATGTTCTCTACTAAATCCTTTCAGCAAAAATATGGCAATATCGCCAAATAATCAAGTATGACACATAGAATGGATCTGCTATCCCCGTTTAAATTTAAAAAAATCATTTCAGTAGGCCTTTAAGGTGGTATTATTAAATAAATGTCATACATACATACATAAAAATGCATGTCAAGTTGATCAACAGATTGTATTATTTTCCAGTGCAATAACAGTACTGAAATGAAGACTAAAAGGGCATTAATGGGAGCTTTAAAAAAAAAAGAAGAAAAAAATAAGTAACTAAGTAGTTACTTTTCACAGTAACGCATTACTTTTTGGTGTAAGTTACTGAGTTAGTAACTGAGTTACTTTTGAAATAAAGTAACTAGTAACTGTAACTAGTTACTGGTTTTCAGTAACTAACCCAACACTGGTTTTCATGCATACTTGTATGTGCTATAGTAATCTAATGAAGCTAGTGTTGTTAGCATTAGCTAATATGCTAACATGTTTACTAGCATCTGTGTTAGTATTATCAACTTACAATGGAACATTTCGGAGATCCTCCTAGCTAGGTGGGACTTTTTGAACGTACCGGAACCTTATCGGGTGCTTTTGAACGCTGATTGGTTGAACACTGTTGGGGGCGTTCCTAAAACTTATTTTTCAAACACACGACCGACATTGCATAGACTTCTTTATTTCTTGTGTATTTGTATTAGAAAATACTTGACAAAGGAGAGAAAGAAGAACGAAAATGACATTCGACTTGCAGGAACTATTGCGGGGCATCTTTGTGTTGAAGAACGCTGATCAGTGAAACTATCTTACAGTGTTTTTTACTCGGCCGTATAGCCTTTTAACTATTACGCGGTTTATTTTATTTATTTTTTTAAAACTTCATTTTGATACGCCAAGCTACGAGAAGTGAACGGACTCTTTTATACGTATTTGCAGAGGAATATTAAGCAACAGGACTCGAAACGGCGACTTCAGCTGCTTACTACTTTGACTTTGTTGGATAAATGTGAAATAAAAGAGGCAGTACCCGAGTGGAACAAAGATCAATAACATCAAATAATAACTATTTACTTTATTACATGTTGTAAAAGTAGTCAGTGACATGCCATTTGTGTGGTTATTAGCCTCAACCAGAGTGAACATAATGCTAACAAGCTAAAGCTAAATCCAATGTGTTTGTGTTGTCAGCGTGAGATTAACGCTGACATGTATTATTTATATATTGTTATTTACAGCTAAAATGGACCATAAGGACTCGCCCGACCCTCATGAATTCATCATTTACTGAGGGGACAACTATCTGACTGTTGGACACGGAGGACAAAAGCCTAGCTGAATTTTAATGTAAAATCTGGTATACTTTGTTTCTAAATCATATTGTTTTGTATATTATTGCTTTGCATTTATTTTACTTATACTATACTTAACAAAATATGACCTAATATTGTCTGTTCATTTACATAAAATCAGTGTAGAAATACTGCATGCTAAACCATTCCTCCATACATTATCAAACTGATTTGTATGAACTACCTGAACTGTGAAATGTGGTGGAAACACAAACCACACACCTCTACACAAACTTTTAGTTATTGGATTTAAAGGTTCCTGAAATGTTGGTGATGGTGGCGTCATGATCTCAAATACCGGTCGTGGTGGTTTGCTTGTCCACGTGATTATGACAAGACATCCTTATCAGATTTTCCAACTTTGTAAGAAGCTGTCCAAAATCAGAGCACCCAGAAACGCCATTGCCATGTGGATTAAAAGCCGAAACGATACAATACTTTGCCATTTTGTCCTGAAACCGTTCCCATAAGGAGAAGTACTAAATCTTGAGCAAATCTGTCATGTGCGAAATCTTATAATTAAGTAATCATTGTTGCCAGTCTCATCACTGAAACCCTAATTATGGCTCACTTTAATTATTATAGTGTTATTTACCAATAGATAGAAATAAAACGATGGGCATGTGCGTCAGCTTTTTGTTTGTATTCCTTTACTTACTTTAATTACAATTATTAAGTAGGATTTTTATGTTGGGGGGGTTTGAAAAACAAAGTTGCACTAATCAGATTGCAGCTTATTGAGCCCAATTTCGCAATGATTTAGCGTGCTTTTACAAAAAAGGGAATGCAACGGGTTGAGTATATAACAAAGGTATTTTTAGGTTTACTCCAAAAAAAAAGCTTTGTTGTTTGTTATTTTAATAAATTCTATGAAAACAGCCTTTTAATGTCTTTCAAATTATGGCAAAAGAGTATTTTCATGGCAAAATATAGCATCTGCTGATGGAAAATTATCAATTCTGTACAATGTGCCTTTTTATTCTTGTGAGAACACATGCAAGCCTCATGCCTAGAGTCAGTGCTACAATCATGTGGCTATGTGGGAATGACTTTTCTCCTCTGTGCAACTCTGTGTGACATCTTTTACTCTGGTATGCACAGAAATAACATTCTCCCATACTGTCAAACCTGTTCCCCCGATTTCTTTTTATCTAAAAAAAAAAAAGCAGTACTTTCATTTGACATGTTTTATGGAGTGTCAGTTTTTTGTTGTTGTTGTAGCTCCCAGCATCGTGAAAGCAGGCTGTAAAAGTAAGTATCTTTTGCAGTGGTATTCTAACATCCATGGCCCGGGTTAAGTAAGTATTAGGCCCAGAGCCCAAATGGTGTTGCTGTGATGTAATCCTTCGCAGCAACTTCGAACACAAACAAAACCATCCATGTCTGCTTTGACATGAAACTAAACCAGAGTGTGCCAGTTGACGTCGGATTTGGACGAAGGACTAAACTCATGGAAGCCACACAAGTTTACACGACATCTTTGGATTAAACTAAAACGTTGCACACTGCAAAAACAATGCAGTATGCATGCCAGGCCAGTAGTTGGCAGGATCACTTTATAACAGGGGTGTCCAAACTACGGCCTGCTGATTTATGCAATTTGGCCCGCAAGATGTAACGAGTTTAATAAGGAATCTAACCCACAAGGAAGTTGCATTCATTAATAGTCTGTCAATTTTGGTGCTGCTATGATGTCACCAATTAGCGGGCGACGTGAAAAATTAAGGTTAATGAACTTTAATTTTGCTCTGAATGTAAGTGTGCACAGCATTTACTTAAATGACCTAATACAAACAACTTTCCTGAGTCATGGTGCAACAAAACAAACAAAAAAGGAAATCCGACCAACACAAAATGGTCACACATTACACAACATGCTCACTGAACTTTGTGGGTATTATAAAAAAACATCCATGTACCATAAAAAAAAATCCAAATTACACGACAAGCAATCCCGCAGACACCGAAAAATTATAGATGCCATGTTTAAATAAATGTGCCGACATGGCCTTAGCATACATTGTCGAAAAGACGGGCTGGCACTAAAAATGCTTTCTTACTTTTTAATCATTTTGTAATTTTTATGTATAAAATATGTTTTGGAAGGAGAAAGCATAAGTGAAATTGGCATTTATTTAAAGTTAAATGTTAGTGTACCAATGATTGTCACACACACACTAGGTGTGGTGAAATTTGTCCTCTGCATTTGACCCATCCCCTTGTTCACCCCCTGGGAGGTGAGGGCAGGAATCATTTTTGGTGATTTAACTCCCAATTCTAACCCTTGATGCTGAGTGCATACTTGCCAACTAGGGCTGCAATTAACAACTAATTTGATAATCGATTAATCTGTCGATTATTAATTCGATTAATCGATTAATAATCAGATAAAAGAGACAAACTACATTTCTATCCTTCTCAGTATTTTATTGAAAAAAAAGCAGCATACAGGCACCGTACTTATTTTTATTATTGTTTCTCAGCTGTTTGCAAATGTTGCAGTTTATAAATAAAGGTTTATAAAAAAAACAAATTTAAAATAAAAAATTTAAATTAAAAAAAGGAGCCTCTGCGCATGCGCATAGCATAGATCCAACGAATCGATGACTAAATTAATCGCCAACTATTTTTATAATCGATTTTAATTGATTTCATCGATTAGGTGGAGAAAATCCTCAGTGCTGAGCTCTGTAGAACTTGCACCTGGCTCGCTGACAACAAGCTATCCATCCACTTGGGTAAAACAGAATCCATCCTGTTTGGGTCCCACATCAAACTTAAGAGAGTCAATCACTTCACCATAAAAGTAGGTGACAGTGTCATCACCAGGAAAGATGAGGTCACCTACCTAGGTTCCATTCTAGAGGCTAACCTTTCCTGTGATAAAATGGCAACCAAGGTAATCAAAAAGGTTAACCAACGAACGAGATTTCTCTACAGAATTTCCTCTCTGGTCAACAAAAGCACCTTGAGGATTCTGGCGGGAACTCTCGTTCAACCCTTTTTCGATTACGCATGCACCTCCTGGTACCCTAGCACCTCCAAAACCCTCAAATCTAAACTCCAAACATCTCAGAACAAGCTAGTCAGGTTACTTCTAGACCTCCACCCCAGATCCCACCTCACTCCTACCCACTTCTCTAAAGTGGGCTGGCTCAAGGTGGAGGACAGAGTTAAACAACTTGCACTGAGCCTAGTCTATAAAATCCGCTACACCTCCCTGATACCGAAGTACATGTCAAACTACTTCCTTAACGTAAATGACCGCCATAACCACAACACCAGGGGGTGCTCCACTAACCACGTTAAACCCAGATTCCGAACTAACAAAGGTCTTAACTCATTCTCTTTCTATGCCACATCAATGTGGAATGCGCTCCCAACAGGTATAAAAGAAAGGGCATCTCTATCCTCCTTCAAAACCGCTATAAAAGTTCGCCTCCAGGCAGCTACAACCCTAAACTAACACCCTCCCCGGATTGCTAATAATCAAATGTAAACAATCAAATGCAGATTCTTTTTCTTATGCCTTCTGATCTCTCTCTCTCTCTCTCTCTCTCTCTCTCTCTCTATGTCCACTACTTGATGTCCATATCCCCACCCCCCCCCACCCCCCACCCCCTCCACACTCCTGATTGTAAATAATGTAAATAATTCAATGTGATTATCTTGTGTGATGACTGTATTATGATGATAGTATATATGATAGTATATATCTGTATCATGAATCAATTTAAGTGGACCCCGACTTAAACAAGTTGAAAAACTTATTCGGGTGTTACCATTTAGTGGTCAATTGTACGGAATATGTACTTCACTGTGCAACCTACTAATAAAAGTATCAATCAATCAATCAATCAATCAATGTTTTTGCAGCCCTTTTGCCAATCCCTCCCGAATTTCAGTGCCCCTCCCGAAAATCTCCCGGGGCAACCATTTCTCCCGATTTCCACCCGGACAACAATATTGGGGGCGTGCCTTAAAGGCACTGCCTTTAGCGTCCTCTACAACCTGTCGTCATGTCCGCTTTTCCACCATACAAACAGTGTGCCGGCCCAGTCACATAATATACGCGGCTTTTACACACATAAGTGAATGCAAAGCATACTTGATCAACAGCCATACAGGTCACACTGAGAGTAGCCGTATAAACAACTTTAACACTGTTACAAATATGCGCCACACTGTGAACCCACACCAAACAAGAATGACAAACACATTTCGGGAGAACATCCACACCGTAACACAACAGAACAAATACCCAGAACCCCTTGCAGCACTAACTTTTCCGGGACGCTACAATATACACCCCCACCCCCCGCCCCCATCTCCCGAACTCGGAGGTCTCAAGGTTGGCAAGTATGGCTGAGTGTCAAGCAGGGAGGTAATGGGTCCCATTTTTATAGTCTTTGGTATGACTCGGCCGGAGTTTTGAACTCACAACCTACCGATCTCAGGGCGGACACTCTAACCACTAGGCCACTGAGTAGTGTTTATATCATTTAATGTGTGTTTATATAATTTTGAGAAAAGATATAAATTAATATTACCTATATCAGGATATATTTTTGTCAATATCGCACAGCACTAGTATATACATAAAGTAATGTGCTGTGAAACAATATTTTGTCACTTCTGCTATCTGCTGGATCGACCACAGGCTTGTATATAAATATCATCTGGTTCACTTCCCCAATAGTGTGGTCTTTCCAACCATCGTGTCCCGTGTCCACGTTATTCAATAAAAAAACCCAAAAGTAAACGTGAAACTTAAAACATCACCTGTAATGTTTCTGCTACGTCGAGTAACAAGTTTGAATGTACGTATTAAAAAGTGCGGGATAAGCAAGCGATGACGGATCACGGACACACCCTGGGGTGAAAAACGACTTCCTCTGCAGCAACAACTCAACATGTTTCGAAATGTTCCTCTTTAGAGGGGTGAAAAAAGGGGAAATCTACACATGGAGATTTACAGAGTGAGGTCATGCAGACTCTCCAAAAGTAGGGAGTCAGGATTGAGAAGTCCAAAGTTGCAAAGTTATGTCATGATCGCTCTTGGAAGCACATGGCATTTTACTTTCCTCGGTGATTTCCTGTCCTGCAGCTGTTCGCACTACCCCCTGCTTCTAAAATGTTGCAGGAACACACCCGGTGATTACAACGTGTAAGGCTACGTTTGCAACACATCACCAAGAGTGCGAGGTTATGGGAAAAAAGTTAATTCCATAGCAACGTAGCAAAAGCCCCAGCTTGAAATCTCAACGTTTTCAAGACTGTGGTATCAACTGGGGTTCATTACAGTCAATTAAAGTTAAGGCTAAGAGCGGCGGAGCCACTCTGCAAACACAGTTCAGTTAAAGTATAAGTGTCAGAAATATTTTGGATACTAGAAAAGTCAACTGTTGTGAAATTTTGGGTAGAAAACCAATTTGTTCAGCTGCTTTCAGTGTGTGTGTGTGTGTGTGTGTGTGTGTGTGTGTGTGTGTGTGTGTGCGTGCATGTGATCTTGTACTTCTGCCCTTCTTGAGACATCAAGGAAAAGTACCTTTCATATGAGGACCGGTAAACAAGTTAGGACCAAAATCATGGTCCCAATACTGAAAACCATTGCATCCAATAGAGAGCCAAATACTTGAGTCCGTGAACATTGCTCCAAAATCAGGATTTTTTGTTTGTGCATACAAAAGTAAACATTGACAGGTGCAAAGGCAGCAATATATGATAAAACAAGACGGCAGCTAAAGAAGGACTTCCCTATTCATCCCCGAAAAAAACCCGCCAGGTAAACAGCTGATTTTACGACTTCTGGTGCTGGTGCTAAGACAACCCGCGTCCCATATGTGACCATAGGATGAAGAAATACACTACGCTACTAAAACTATAGTGGCCATTAACAGTTAGCTTCTACAGCTGGGTTGCCCAAAACGCGGCACAGGGACCATCTATGGTCCGTCACTCGTTTGTCATCGGCCTTAAAGGCCTACTGAAACCCACTACTACCGACCACGCAGTCTGATAGTTTATATATCAATGATGAAATCTTAACATTGCAACACATGCCAATACGGCCAGGTTAACTTATAAAGTGCAATTTTAAATTTCCGGTTGAAAACATCTATGTATGATGACATATGCGCGTGACGTCAATAGTTAAACGGAAGTATTCGGACACCATTGAATCCAATACAAAAAAGCTCTGTTTTCATCTCCAAATTCCACAGTATTATGAACATCTGTGTTGGTGAATCTTTTGCAATGTGTTTAATGAACAATGAAGACTGCAAAGAAGAAAGTTGTAGGTGTGATCGGTGTATTAGCGGCTGGCTGTAGCAACACAACCAGGAGGACTTTGACTTGGATAGCAGACCCGCTATCCGACGCTAGCCGCCGATCGCACAGATGATCGGGTGAAGTCCTTCGTCCTTCCGTCGATCGCTGGAACGCAGGTGAGCACGGGTGTTGATGAGCAGATGAGGGCTGGCTGGCGTAGGTGGATAGCTAATGTTTTTATCATAGCTCAGTGAGGTCCCGTTGCTAAGTTAGCTTCAATGGCGTCGTTAGCAACAGCATATCATAGATGCGGTCGGCGGCCCGGAGACGGAGGAAGTCAAAGTGAGGTCGCCAGCTAGCGCGTCTGCTATCCATCTCAAAGTCCTCCTGGTTGTATTGCTGTAGTCTGCCGCTAATACACAGATCCCACCTACAACTTTCTTCTTTGCAGTCTTCATTGTTCATTAAACAAATTGCAAAAGATTCACCAACATAGATGTCCAGAATACTGTGGAATTTTGAGATGAGCTTTTTGCATTGGATTCAATGGGGTCCGAATACTTCCGTTTCAACGATTTACGTCACGCGCATACGTCATCATACATAGACGTTTTCAACCGGAAGTTTCGTGGGAAATTTAAAATTGCACTTTATAAGTTAACCCGGCCGTATTGGCATGTGTTGCAATGTTAAGATTTCATCATTGATATATAAACTATCAGACTGCGTAGTCGGTAGTAATGGGTTTCAGTAGGCCTTTAAAGTTTTCTTATAAAATTGTGACTTTTGTCGAGTAAAATTACGACTCTTTTCATAAAATTGCCAAAAGTTTAAGCTTTTCTTGTAAAATTGCGACTGTTATTGAGTAAAATTCCAACTTTTATCATAATGTTGCACAAATGTTCAGTTTTTCTTTTGACTTGCGTTGAGTAAAATTACAACTTGTATTATAATACTGACAAAATTCTACGTTTTTCTTGTGAAATTGTGACCTTTTTCTTGTGAAATTCCAACTAATGTTTCACAACAAGCTTTTTTATATTTGCATAGTATGTATGTATTATTAATGTTGTAAATACAAATCTTTATATATCTAGAAAGGGTGGTCATAAAGAGGTAGGCTTTTTTGGAAGTCTCAAGAAGGCAACAAATACAAGAATGTGTGTGTGTGTGTGTGTGTGTGTGTGTGTGTGTGTGTGTGTGTGTGTGTGTGTGTGTGTGTGTGTGTGTGTGTGTGTGTGTGTGTGTGTGTGTGTGTGTGTGTGTGTGTGTGTGTGTGTGTGTGTGTGTGTGTGTGTGTGTGTGTGTGTGTGTGTGTGTGCGCAGCTGCTCGCATTCACCACATATATGATTTACAGTGGTACAGTATATCCGCCACATGAAAGGGAAGACAAAAGAGGGCGCCTTGTTAAAGGTTTGAAATGTTTTGCATCATAACAGACAATGTTGACATAAGAACAACCAGGGAGAGGATAACCTAACAACACTCTCGGTTGCTGACTCAAATTGTGGCCTCTGCTTGAAAGGGCCTGAAGAAATAAATACCGCACACCTACACACGAGACGGTTGTAAGTATCTTTGCTACGACTGATCTGGTAACGCTATGAGTCGCAGTAGACATCGATACCACAAGACACAAAGATTGCATTCAGAACGGACGTGGCTTCTGTAAAGCTGAAGTTTATTTCCAAAATTCTCGAAAAAATTGTTGCACAGCAGCTAAATGAACACTTAGTGACTAACAATCTCTGTGAACCTTTTCAATCCGGTTTCAGGGCAAATCACTCTACAGAGACAGCCCTCGCAAAAATTACTAATGATCTATTGCTAACGATGGATTCTGATGCGTCATCTATGTTGCTGCTTCTTGATCTTAGCGCCGCTTTCGATACCGTCGATCATAATATTTTATTAGAGCGTATCAAAACACGTATTGGTATGTCAGACTTAGCCTTGTCTTGGTTTAACTCTTATCTTACTGACAGGATGCAGTGCGTCTCCCATAACAATGTGACCTCGGACTATGTCAAGGTAACGTGCGGAGTTCCCCAGGGTTCGGTTCTTGGCCCTGCACTCTTTAGTATTTACATGCTGCCGCTGGGTGACATCATACGCAAGTACGGTGTTAGCTTTCACTGTTATGCTGATGACACTCAACTCTACATGCCCCTAAAGCTGACCAACACGCCGGATTGTAGTCAGCTGGAGGCGTGTCTTAATGAAATTAAACAATGGATGTCCGCTAACTTTTTGCAACTCAACGCTAAGAAAACGGAAATGCTGATTATCGGTCCTGCTAGACACCGACATCTATTTAATAATACCACCTTAACATTTGACAACCAAACAATTACACAAGGCGACTCGGTAAAGAATCTGGGTATTATCTTCGACCCAACTCTCTCGTTTGAGTCACACATTAAGAGTGTTACTAAAACGGCCTTCTTTCATCTCCGTAATATCGCTAAAATGTGTTCCATCTTGTCCACTAGCGACGCTGAGATCATTATTCATGCGCTCGTTACGTCTCGTCTCGATTACTGTAACGTATTATTTTCGGGTTTCCCTATGTCTAGCATTAAAAGATTACAGTTGGTACAAAATGCGGCTGCAAGACTTTTGACAAAAACAAGAAAGTTTGACCCCGCGGCAGGCCAAGGACCTGCCGCGGGACGTGCAACGAGGACCTCCCTAGGGAGACGCTCGTGAGGCATCCGCACGAGATGCCCGAACCACCTAAGCTGGCTCCTTTCCAAGCGAAGGAGCAGCGGCTCTACTCCGAGTCTCTCTCGGGTGACTGCACTTCTCACCCTATCTCTAAGGGAGATGCCAGCCACCCTTCTGAGGAAACTCATTTCGGCCGCTTGTATCCGCGATCTTATTCTTTCGGTCATTACCCACACTTCATGACCATAGGTGAGAGTAGGAATGTAGATAGTTCGGTAGACCGAGAGCTTTGCCTTCTGGCTCAGCTCCCGTTTCGTCACAACAATGCGGCAGAGAGACTGCAATACTGCCCCAGCTGCTCCGATTCTCCGGCTGATTTCCTTCTCCATCTTTCCCTCACTCGTGAACAAGACCCCGAGATACTTAAACTCCTCCACCTGGGACAGAGTCCTGTCCCCTACCCGGACTGTACAAACCATCGGTTTCCTGCTGAGAACCATGGCCTCAGATTTAGAGATGCTGATTCTCATTCCAGCCGCTGAACACTCGGCTGCGAACCGATCCAGTGAGAGCTGAAGGTCACGAACCGAAGGTGCCATCAGGACCACATCATCTGCAAACAGCAGTGACGCAACCTTTAGCCCCCCGAGACGTATACCCTCTCCGCCATGGCCACGACTCCGCCTAGAAATCCTGTCCATGAAAATCACAAACAGGATAGGTGACAGAGCGCAGCCCTGGCGGAGACCAACCCCCACTGGAAACGGATCCGACTTACATCCAAGCACCCGGACACAACTCTCGCTTTGGTTGTACAGAGATTGGATGGCCCTCAGCAGGGTTCCCCTCACTCCGTACTCCCTCAGCACCTCCCACAAGATCTCCAGAGGGACGCGGCCATACGCCTTCTCCAAATCCACAAAACACATGTAGACTGGATAGGCATACTCCCAGGCCCTCTCCTCTTTCTTTGTCAATACTTTATTTATTGGTATGGTTGAGTATATTTGAAGCCCCCACCAATCCCCTCCTTAAGACATTGTATTGCTTTTGGTTGTCATTTTTATTCAAGCGCAAAATGCTGCGAACAGACAAAGTATTTTTTAATGTTATTATGTTTTATTTAACTTGGAGATCTAAATATTTTCATTCCAATTACAGTGTTAAAGTAGATGATAAATACAAGTTTATTGCATTTGAAAGGATACACATGCATTACTATTATTATGCATTATCAGTACATCAATGGTTATTTGGTCTCATAAAAATAATGGCAATAATACGTTGGTCAAAATATGGTCAAGCAAAATTTGTTATCGGCCCAGGCCTCATTTACAGAGCACTTCTGCCACAGACAAAATCCCGCCGCAAAAGCCATGAGTCAACAAACTTGTGTTACGAAAAACACTGGCGAAGCAACTGTCACAACAAGGCAGTACTTTCAGGGGGGAACAAATTGAAAGGGATCCTCACATGATGCACACTTAGTGCAGATGGCAGCGTAAGGTTAAAACACTGCACCTCTTTAGTGCAACTATGAAATCTATTAGCTGCAGTGCACTTTGGGCGCATTACGCAGCGATGGCAACGCATCAATAGCTATTTCCGTGTAATGCTGCACTAAAAACACGATTGAGAAACAATATCAGTGTAGTTTGGATTACAAAACTAATGCAATAACGACAATACATCTCTGGACTAAGACTCTCGTTGCGTCAACTGCACGCAACTCCAAACAAATACCTACCAGTTTTTTATTCCTGCCTTCATCCTCACTGGACCTCTTTTTAGAAGGTTTATTAGGGGCGTCCCCACCGCTGGCTTGATCCATTTTGCCTCCAAGTTATAGTAAATTCCCTTCTTCGTGACTTGATGTGGTCTCAGGAAGAAGAAGGCTAATTGGAACAGGTGGGTGCCATGATTGGGTATAAAAGCAGCTTCCATGAAACAAGGATGGGGCGAGGGTTACCACTTTGTGAACGAATGCGTGGGCAAATTGTTTAAGACCAACATTTCTCCCTCAGCTATTGTAAGGAATTTAGGGATTTCACCTTCTACGGTCCGTAATATCATCAAAAGGTTCAGAGAATCTGGAGAAATCACTGCACGTAACCGATGACATTACGGACCTTCAATCCCTTAGGCGGTACTGCATCAAAAAGCGACATCAGTGTGTAAAGGATATCACCACATGGGCTCAGGAACCCTTCAGAAAACCACTGTCAGTAACTATAGTTTTTGGCTACATCTGTAAATGCAAGTTAAAACTCCACTATGCAAAGCCAAAGCCATTTATCGACAACACCCAGAAACGCAGCCGCCTTCGCTGGGCCCAAGCTCATCTAAAATGGAATTATGCAAAGTGTAAAAGTGTTCTGTGGTCTGACGAGTCCACATTTCAAATTGTTTTTGGAGACTGTGGACATTGTGTCCTCCATTTCTTTAGTGCAACTATGAACTCTATTAGCTGCAGTGCACTTTGGGTGGATTACGCAGCGATGGCAACGCATCGATAGCTATTTCAGTGTCATGCCGCACTAAAAACACGATTGAGAAACAATATCAGTGTAGTTCGGATTACAAAACTAATGCAATAACGACAATAAATCTCTGGACTAAGACTCTCGTTGCATCAACTGCACGCAACTCCAAACAAATACCTAACAGTTTTTTATTCCTGCCTTCATCCTCACTGGACCTCTTTTTAGAAGGTTTATTAGGGGCATCCCCACTGCTGGCTTGATCCATTTTGCCTCCAAGTTATAGTAAATTCTCTTCTTCGTGACTTGATGTGGTCTCAGGAAGAAGAAGGCTAATTGGAACAGGTGGGTGCCATGATTGGGTATAAAAGCAGCTTCCATGAAACAAGGATGGGGCGAGGGTCACCACTTTGTGAACGAATGCGTGGGCAAATTGTTTAAGACCAACATTTCTCCCACCAGCTATTGTAAGGAATTTGGGGATTTTACCTTCTACGGTCCGTAATATCATCAAAAGGTTCAGAGAATCTGGAGAAATCACTGCACGTAAGCGATGACATTACGGACCTTCAATCCCTTAGGCGCTACTGCATCAAAAAGTGACATCAGTGTGTAAAGGATATCACTACATGGGCCCAGGAACACTTCAGAAAACCACTGTCAGTAACTATAGTTTGTCGCTACATCTGTAAGTGCAAGTTAAAACTCTACTATGCAAAGCCAAAGCCATTTATCAACAACACCCAGAAACGCTTCCGGCTTCGCTGGGCCCAAGCTCATCTAAAATGGAATTATGCAAAGTGTAAAAGTGTTCTGTGGTCTGACGAGTCCACATTTTAAATTGTTTTTGGAGACTGTGGACGTTGTGTCCTCCATTTCTTTAGTGCAACTATGATATCTATTAGCTGCAGTGCACTTTGGGCGGATTACGCAGCGATGGCTATTTCAGTGTCATTCTGCACTAAAAACACGATTGAGAAACAATATCAGTGTAGTTCGGATTACAAAACTAATGCAATAACGACAATAAATCTCTGGACTAAGACTCCGAACAAATACCTACCAGTTTTTTATTCCTGCCTTCATCCTCACTGGACCTCTTTTTAGAAGGTTTACTAGGGTCGTCCCCGCCGCTGGCTTGATCCATTTTGCCTCCAAGTTATAATAAATTCCCTTCTTCTTGACTTGATGTGGTCTCAGGAAGAAGAAGAAGAAAAAAAGTTGGCAAAGTTGACACTTAAGCGTTTGGCAACACGTCACTTGGCAACAACATCCACTTTAAATCTTCTCCAAATCCATTCCGTTATTTTGAAGAAAAATAATAGGTATTTTGCTTTTGAAAGGGTGTGGCAGGCGAGAAGTATCCGTTTAAACGTCCACTTGTGGTCCAGCATCAATTCTTTCAGTATCTGCAATGAAATAATATTAAAACATTACTATTTTGAAAAACAAAACAAAAGCCAATGCAGGTGGGTTACAACAAAAACTAGTCCTGTAAAACAAGTTTTGCCCCAAATTCAAACACTGCATGTTTTAAAAACATTGCTGATGCCTACAAGCTAAATAATTGAGGGAATGTAACTTAAAAGCGAGCAAGTTAGTGATATTAATACACTTAAAAAGACGAGTGGCAAAGCAGCTATGGAGTGCTTATCTAATATTATCAACGTAGCATCACTGACTGAGTAGAATTATTAACAATAGTAACAATAGTCCGAAAATCACCGTTGTTCTCTACTGCTTGGACTACTTTACAAAGCATTTTAGCTACGTAAGCAAACATGTAGCGCCGTCGCCGTGAGGACATTACAAATATCACCGCTGACGTTCCAAGCGAGTATATAGAATTAATAAATAAATGACATTGCAATGAAAAATATGAATAAATGTGTCCAGTAAAACTCACAGTATCCCATCCTGGGCATTTCCTCCGCAACCAAGCCTGAATGCCAGGCCCACGTCGGGCTCCGCCCCATTCTCGTCCTGATTGGTTTATGGGCAGGGCGCCGAGGGAGGGTCTCGAAGGCTATTGGCGCAGAGAGTTGTCAGTCAAAAGGTTGGCGTGTCGTGGAGGAGCGGGTCGAGTCTGATTCGCACAGCCGTGGGATGAAACCACAGAAGAAGAGCAAATCGATCTATAAAAGTGCTGGATTATAATCCAGGGGGGTGACGTCACCAGAAATGGAGTGGGGTACCTCGACAACAAAACAGCCAGAGTGTGTTTTGTTTTGTGTGATTGTGCAATGCTGGATTACTACAGTTATATAACAGTCCATCATGGCAAACTATTAAATGAACCTAAAATATGACTTATTTTTCTTTGTTGAAAATATTGGACACTATTTTTAATTTTTTTTAATGTTTTTATTTTAATTTTTTTTATAAATGGCTGTAATGATAATGTCAATGAGGGATTTCTAATCACTGCTATGTTGGAATTGTTATTAATATTGATACTGTTGTTAATATGATTAATTTTTGTTTGACTACTTTGTATACTCTAGCTTTTAAATAGACCCCCTTTTTAGACCAGTTGATCTGCCGTTTCTTTTCTTTTCTCCTCTGCCCCAATCTCCCTTGTGGAGGGGGGGGGCACAGGTCCGGTGGCCATGGATGAAGTGCTGGCTGACCCGGGATGGTCTCCTGCTGGCCCCACTATGGACTGGACTCTCACTATTATGTTGGATCCACTATGGACTGGACTTTCACAATATTATGTCAGACCCACTCAACATCCATTGCATCTGGTCTCCCCTAGAGGAGGGGAGTGGGGTGGGGGGGGGGGGGAGGGGGGTTACCCACATATGCGGTCCTCTCCAAGGTTTCTCATAGTCATTCTCATCGACGTCCCACTGGGTTGTGAGTTTTTCCTTGCCCTATTGTGGGCTCTGAACCGCGGATGTCGTTGTGGCTTGTGCAGCCCTTTGAGACACTTGTGATGTAGGGCTGTATAAATAAACATTGATTTATTGATTGATTGATTGATTGACTTTTGTTAGAATAAGTATGTGTAAATTATCACACAACTCTTATGTTTAAAGGCCGTTGCTATAGTTATTATCAATTGTGCTGAAGTTTCACTTTTCTATCTGTGCAAGGGGACATCGTCTCGTATCAGTGTTTGTGTCCAGAATCGGCCTGCTGACTGCCAAGGGCGAACATCGAGTGCCGTGACGCAGACAGAGCAGAGACAGGGCGATATCACGAGTGTCAGCACATTTGCATTTCATTAATAGTCATATATTGTGTCTAACTGGGGCTGCTGAGATTACCTCAGTGATGTAACCAGGGACCTCCCAAATAAATAGAGGAGCACGTGGGCAGGATTTTAGAGCGTAGTTTGGATCTGTAACTAGGGTACAGCCCAAAAACGTCTCTCCTCATTAAGCAAAATTTAACTCTGTCTCTGCATGATTCCTTGCTTCTTGTCTGTTTAATAGATGTCATCAGTGTTTGAACCTGACAACTTTTGGATTGTTTTTTGTAGGGATGTCCGATAACGGCTTTTTGCCGATATCCGATATTCCGATATTGTCCAACTCCTAATTACCAATACCGATATTAACCGATACCGATATATACAGTCGTTTAATTAACACAGTATTATGCCTAATTTGGACAACCAGGTATGGTGAAGATAAGGTCCTTTTTTTTTAATTAATAAAATAAGATAAATGAATTAAAAACATTTTCTTGAATAAAAAAGATAGTAAAACAATATAAAAACAGTTACATAGAAACTAGTAATTAATGAAAATTAGTAAAATAAACTGTTAAAGGTTAGTACTATTAGTGGACCAGCAGCATGCACAATCATGTGTGCTTACGGACTGTATTCCTTGCAGACTGTATTGATATATATTGATATATAATGTAGGAACCAGAATATTAATAACAGAAAGAAACATACCCTTTTGTGTGAATGAGTGTGAATGGGGGAGGGAGGTTTTTTGGGTTGGTGCACTAATTGTAAGTGTATCTTGTGTTTTTTATGTTGATTTAATAAATAAAAAAACATCTCTAGTTTTTTGTCATGTTTGTGTGTCCTCTCGATTGCTCTGTTGATTGCTATCCTGGGTTTTGCTGGGCCGGGTTTTTTTTTTTTTAATTGGAGTTGTATTGTTGTGTGTTATTTTGTTGGATTGATTAATGAAAAATAAAAATAAGAAAAAGTTTTTGCATTTTTTGCGTAACAGGGCTATTTTATAAGAGACGTTTAGCAAAAACAAATGTCCACTGCAGAGGACAGAGGTCCTGGCGAGGACACATACAGGTGTGCAGCGTGATATTGCGCCGTCTGAGGCGTGTGTGCACGCGAAACCTGAATCCCAACAAAAACAACCTGAGGAGCTGCTTCCTTTGCATGGGGCGGGGTGAGGAAGAAGAAGGGCGAGGACCCTGAGTCACTGCTTGCCTCGTTGTTTAGAAGGAGGGAGGTCACTCTGCTACTCCCGTTGCCACTCTTGTTGTTTATTTGCAAAGACAGAAAAGCTGTTTTGCAATGAGGTGACTCCACCAAATGACGGTCACAAACACACATTTGTCAGGCTGAAGTCCCACGTCAAATATATCTAATACAATCATATGTGGCTATAGGCAACCTCTCGATATAGCTTATTTAAATAAACTCCACAAGATGGCAGTAGCTACATTGGAAGCATCATGAATGGTCAGCATACCTAAAATACACTATAATGCCAAAAGTATTTGGCCACCTGCCTTCACTCACATATGAACTTGAAGTGCCATCCCATTCCTAACCCATAGGGTTCAATATGATGTGGGTCCACCTTTTGCAGCTATTACAGCTTCAACTCTTCTGGGAAGGCTGTCCACAAGTGTTGGGTTCTGACGTTGATTTGACCATTGAAATTTGGTCATTTTCCAACCAATATTCCACAACAAAAATACAACATTGAAACAACATGCTTTTTGACGACATATTTTCAATGTCAGGTTGTGACGTTGATTTGAGTATTGAATTTTGATCATTTCTCAACCAATAATCTACAACACAAATACAACGTTGAAACAACATGCTTTTTGACAATGTTTATTTCATGTCAAGTTGTGACGTTGATTTGACCGTTGAAATTTGGTCATTTCCCAACCAATATACTACAACACAAATACAACGTTGAAACAACATGCTTTTTGACAACGTTTAATCAATGTCGGGTTCTGACGTTGATTTGACCATTGAAATTTGGTCATTTCCCAACCAATATTCCACATCACAAATACAACATTGAAGCAACATGCTTTTTGACAAAAAATTTTCAATGTCAGATTTGACGCTGATTTGAGTATTGAATTTTTATCATTTCCCAACCAATAATCTACAACACAAATACAACATTGAAACAACATGCTTTTTGACAACGTTTAATCAATGTCGGGTTCTGACGTTGATTTGACCATTGGAATTTGGTCATTTTCCAACCAATATTCTACAACACAAATACGACGTTGAAACAACATGCTTTTTGACAACGTTTAATCAATGTCGGGTTCTGACGTTGATTTGACCATTGGAATTTGGTCATTTTCCAACCAATATTCTACAACACAAATACGACGTTGAAACAACATGCTTTTTGACGTTTATTCAATGTCAGGTGGTGACGTTAATTCGACCATTGAAATTTGGTCATTTGTCTGCTCGCGGAAAAACAAAATCCTAATCTACGATTTGACTCCCTCGAATGGCCTTGATGCAACAACAGGAGCAGGCTGTTCTGAAAACATCCCCCCGAGGACTCCTCAGTGATGGACGCTTTTGACCTCCCTCCCTCCTCCCTCCTCAACGACACCTGGAGTCGAACTTTTGCTTGCATGCAGGCCTATGGACACTACATCAACACACCCAAGACAATGGGCATATACACACCCCCACCCCCATCCCCGCCCCACGCCTTCACCACCGCTTGATTCCCCTTCGGGGTGATGGACGGTTGGCAGCGCTTTATAGCAGCAGTCGACCTCAAGGGCCCCAACTCCCCCCACCCCCTCTGTTGCAAGTTGTCGTGATTATATGTAACATGTTTATGTGTGCATGGCATGGAGGTTTTTCCCCACTCCAGACTAGGCCCCCTCAGGAGCCTAGTCTAGATTGTATTTTTTTACTCATCTTTTCCCCCAGCGTTTTACCTTTTTCCCATCTTTTACGGGGCGGGGCGCCTTGTGGCGACCCATCAGTGTTCCTGTTCTGTAACCCAATAATACACTGTTTGTTTGTCTAATCTTGAACGGGTCTGTGCTGAAAACAAAGTTTCGTTGTACTTGCGCAATGACAATAAAGACTTATCTATCCATCCATCTAATTTCCCATCCAATATTCTACAACACAAATACAACGTCAGTGGCCTAGTGGTTAGAGTGTCCGCCCTGAGATCGGTAGGTTGTGAGTTGAAACCCCGGCCGAGTCATACCAAAGACTATAAAAATGGGACCCATTACCTCCCTGCTTGGCACTCAGCATCAAGGGTTGGAATTGGGGGTTATATCACCAAAAATGATTCCCGGGCGTGGCACTGCTGCTGCTCACTGCTCCCCTCACCTCCCAAGGGGTGATCAAGGGTGATGGGTCCAACGTTGGACATCAACGTCCACTACATTTACTACCATGATAAACTATTTTTGATTTTACGGTGTTTTGCTTGCCGTAGTTTTTAACAGTCATTTTTTTACAGTGTACAATTTGATGGATACACATAAGTCAAGCAGATATGTAAGTGTTTGTTTTGACAGAAAAATAGTTTAAAAGTATGAAAATAGAATATTTGTTGCAATATTGGACACTATTAAAGTTGAAAAGGTATGCCATTTCATGCAGTACATATGTTTTTATTGTAAAAATGGAAAAAAATTTATAGAAAAGATAAGGTCATTGATAAATTATAGTTCCAGGCTTTCGAGGGCCATATACATTTTATGTGGCAGGCCAGATCTGAGTTTGACACCTGGGTTTCATAAGGTCATTGTTTGACCCCGGAACCGATTATTTCTGTTGTCACTGTTTCCTATGGGGAAAGGTTTTCCCATGCTGGTGTGTGTTCAACCTTCGGATTACAGCACGTATTACATAATATTGCCGTCATCGAAAGTGCAAACACCGCGGTCACCTTCAGAGCTAACTGGCCTGTGAAAAAGATTAACCAGCAAACCACATTCTGTCAAAGTGTAAATAACAGACAACTCAGCACCTGTGGCAGCCAACAGAGCCATATTTGGCATTGGACGTACAAAACCCAAACCTAGTGAAGTTGGCACGTTGTGTAAATGGTAAATAAAAACAAAATACAATGATTTACAAATCCTTTTCAACTTATATTCAATTGAATAGACTGCAAAGACAAGATATTTAACGTTCAAACTGGAAAACGTTGTTATATTTGCAAATATTAGCTCATTTGGAATTTGATGCCTGCAACATGTTTCCAAAAAGCTGGCACAAGTGGCAAAAAAGACTGAGAAAGTTGAGGAATGCTCATCAAACACTTATTTGGAACATCCCACAGGTGAACAGGCTAATTGGGAACAGGTGGGGGCCATGATTGGGTATAAAAGCAGCTTCCATGAAATGCTCAGTCATTCACAAACAAGGATGGGGCGAGGGTCACCACTTTGGGAACAAATGAGTGAGCAAATTGTTTAAGAACAACATTTCTCCACCAGCTATTGCAAGGAATTTAGGGATTTCACCATCTACGCTCCGTAATATCATCAAAAGGTTCAGAGAATCTGGAGAAATCACTGCACATAAGCAGCAAGGCTGAAAAACCAACATTGATCCCTCAGGCAGTACTGCATCAAAAAGCGACATCAGTGTGTAAAGGATATCACCACATGGGCTCAGGAACACTTCAGAAAACCACTGTCAGTAACTATAGTTTGTCGCTACATCTGTAAGTGCAAGTTAAAACTCTACTATGCAAAGCCAAAGTCATTTATCAACAACACCCAGAAACGCCGCCGGCTTCGCTTGGCCCGAGCTCATCTAAGATGGACTGATGCAAAGTGTAAAAGTGTTCTGTGGTCTGACGAGTCCACATTTCAAATTGTTTTTGGAAACTGTGGATGTTGTGTCCTCCGGAACGAAGAGGAAAAGAACCATCCGGACTGTTATAGGTACAAACTTCAAAAGCCAGAACCTGTGATGGTATGGGGGTGTATTAGTGCCCAAAGCATGGGTAACTTACACATCTGTGAAGGCACCATTATTGCTGAAAGGTACATACAGGTTTTGGAGCAACATATGTTGTCATCCAAGCAACGTTATCATGGACGCCCCTGCTTATTTCAGCAAGATAATGCCAAGTCACCTGTTAGATCAGCGTGGCTTCATAGTAAAAGAGTGCGGGTACTAGACTGGCCTGCCTGTAGTCCAGACCTGTCTCCCATTAAAAATGTGTGGTGCATTATGAAGCCTAAAATAGCACAACGGAGACCCCCGGACTGTTGAACAACTTAAGCTGTACATCAAGCAAGAATGGGAAAGAATTCCACCTGAAAAGCTTCAAAAATTGCTCTCCTCAGTTCCCAAACGTTTACTGAGTGTTGTTAAAAGGAAAGGCCATGTAACACAGTGGTGAACATGCCCCTGTGCCAACTTGTTTGCTATGTGTTGCTGCCATTAAATTCTAAGTTAATCATTATTTGCCCCAATGGAACATTAAATATATTGTCTTTGCAGTCAATTGAATATAAGTTGAAAAGGATTTGCAAATCATTGTATTCTGTTTTTATTTACGAATTACACAACGTGCCAACTTCACTGGTTTTGGGTTTTGTAAAATATACCAGTACTGTACAGTTGGAGTGATGGATCAACCGTGTTGTTGTGCTAAAAGTAAGATATGTACTTTGCTCAGCTCTTTTAATATCATTTGAGTAAATGATGTATTGTGGCGTAAGCTCACAGTCTAATGTTGTCCAGCTCTGAAATATGACTATGAGACCCTGGTGACATGTCCTATTTATATTCCTGGTATTTACATCAGCTTAGCCTGCCCATTATTCACTGGGTTTAAAATTAAACACAGGCTACTATTGTGGACGCGGGATATTATTTTCCCAGAGGTCATTTGGCAAGACTGCAACGACTGACCACTGCCTTGGGAAAAGTATTTGTCCCACTCTTCTTCCACTGTGGACTGTGCTTTAACTTTCAAAAGTCTGTTTTTGGGGGAAGGGGAGTTTCTGCAACCACTAACTTCCTATTCGGAAGAAAATAATAAAGAACACCCGACGCTGCTTCACGCTCGCTGGACAGCATCGCAGCACTCCAAGTCGATGTGATCTTTGCTCCTTTTAACTGCTCCATGCTGTATATCTTCAGGCGAGAGATCAAATGGACGGCTTGTAAATTATTCATGCATAAAGAAAAAGGGTCCACTTAGAAAAAGTTCTAAAGTTGCACTGTGGTCCTGATATATGTAAGGTTTGTGTGTATTAAAACATGTGCAAACTTGATGTTGTATGCAGAGCGGGTCTACAAAACCCAAAACCAGTGAAGTTGGCACGTTGTGTAAATGGTAAATAAAAAGAGAATACAATGATTTGCAAATCCTTTTCAACTTATATTCAATAGAATAGACTGCAAAGACAAGATACTTAATGTTCGAACTGAGAAACAATTTTTTTTTTTTTGCAAATAATCATTAACTTAGAATTTAATGGCAGCAACAAAGTTGGCACAGGGGCATTTTTACCACTGTGTTACATGGCCTTTCCTTTTAAAAACAAACGTTTTGTAACTCAGGAGACCAATTTTTGAAGCTTTTCAGGTGGAATTATTTCCCATTCTTGCTTGATGTACAGCTTAAGTTGTTCAACAGTCCGGGGGTCTCCGTTGTGGTATTTTAGGCTTCATAATGCACCACACATTTTCAATGGGAGACAGGTCTGGACTACAGGCAGGCCAGTCTAGTACCCGCACTCTTTTACTATGAAGCCACGTTGATGTAACACGTGGTGTGGCATTGTCTTGCTGAAATAAGCTGGGGCGTCCATGATAACGTTGCTTGGATGGCAACATAAAAATAAATGATAAATGGGTTATACTTGTATAGCGCTTTTCTACCTTCAAGGTACTCAAAGCACTTTGACAGTATTTCCACATTCACCCATTCACACACACATTCACACACTGATGGCGGGAGCTGCCATGCAAGGCGCTAACCAGCAGCCATCAGGAGCAAGGGTGAAGTGTCTTGCCCAAGGACACAACGGACGTGACTAGGATGGTAGAAGGTGGGGATTGAACCCCAGTAACCAGCAACCCTCCGATTGCTGGCCCGGCCACTCTACCAACTTCGATATGTTGCTCCAAAACCTGTATGTACCTTTCAGCATTAATGGTGCCTTCACAGATGTGTAAGTTACCCATGTCTTGGACACTAAAACACCCCCATACCATCACAGATGCTGGCTTTTGAACTTTTCGCCTATAACAATCCGGATGGTTCTTTTCCTCTTTGGTCCGGAGGACACGACATCCACAGTCTCCAAAAAACATTTGAAATGTGGACTCGTCAGACCAAAGAACACTTTTACACTTTACATCAGTTCATCTGGGATGAGCTCGGGCCCAGCGAAGCCGGCGGCGTTTCTGGGTGTTGTTGATAAATTACTTTGGCTTTGCATAGTAGAGTTTTAATTTGCACTTACAGATGTAGCGACCAACTGTAGTTACTGACAGTGGTTTTCTGAAGTGTTCCTAAACCCATGTGGTGATATCCTTTACACACTGATGTCGCTTTTTGATGCATTACCACCTAAGGGATCGAAGGTCCGTAATATCATCGCTTACGTGCAGTGATTTCTCCAGATTCTCTGAACCTTTTGATGATATTACGGACCGTAGATGGTGAAATCCCTAAATTCTTTGCAATAGCTGGTTGAGAAATGTTGTTCTTAAACTGTTCAACAATTTGCTCACGCATTTGTTGACAAAGTGGTGACCCTCGCCCCATCCTAGTTTGTGAATGACTGAGCATTTCATGGAAGCTGCTTTTAAACCCAATCATGGCACCCATCTGTTCCCAATTAGCCTGTTCACCTGTGGGATGTTCCAAATAAGTGTTTGATGAGCATTCCTCAACTTTATCAGTCTTTTTTGCCACTTGTGTCAGCTTTTTTGAAACACGTTGCAGGCATCAAATTCCAAATGAGCTAATATTTGCAAAAAATAAGAACGTTTTCCAGTTCGAACATTAAGTATCTTGTCTTTGCAGTCTATTCAATTGAATATAAGTTAAAAAGGATTAGCAAATCATTGTATTCTGTTTTTATTTACCATTTACACAATGTGCCAACTTCACTGGTTTTGGGTTTTGTACTTCACATCAAATATTCCACTTTGAAAATCTGGGGAAAATATTGCATATTTTGTGTTTTTGACGTATAAAATGGGTTTTGACAAAAAGGGCATAAAACATTAAAAAAAAAATTTTTTTTTAAAACAATCTTATATTGACAGATAGACCTGAAGTTGATCTAAATATTTAAGCATTGAATAAAATTTAAAAAGATTTTACTTATATTTTTCAATTTTTTTATGACTGAGCCCTTCCGGGAATCTACATATTGTTTTGAAAATAAAAAATAATAAAATGCCCCCCGCATTCTTCAGTGTAAAAAGTTTGCCATCTGTGCTCTAAGATAAGAGAACTCTTACTTGAGTACAATTTTTGGCTCCTGTCTCCGACCCTGCTCGTGCGTCTGCGTTCTTTAGCGCCTCCATAGTGGATCCCTGGAGCTTTTTCAAAAATGTATGAAAATGGAAAAAGATGAGGAAAAAATATGCTTTTTGTTTTAATAATAATAATAATAATAACTGGGATTTATATAGCGCTTTTCTAAGTACCCAAAGTCGCTTTACATGTTAAAAACCCATCATTCATTCACACCTAGTGGTGGTAAGCTACTTTCGTAGCCACAGCTGCCCTGGGGTAGACTGACGGAAGCGTGGCTGACAATTTGCGCCTACGGCCCCTCCGACCACCACCTATCATTCATTCAACATTCATTCACCGGTGTGAGCGGCACCGGGGGCAAGGGTGAAGTGTCCTGCCCAAGGACACAACGGCATGGTAAGAGGCGGGGAGCGAACCTGCAACCCTCAGGTTTCTGACACGGGCGCTCTACCCACTACGCCATGACGCCCCTAGTTTATAATAGTTTTTAATAGGGTTTCTGTAGGAGGACAAAGATGACACACATCTTCCTAATTGTTAGAAATCCCACTGTTTATATCGAACCTGCTTCACTGATGAGAGGATTTGGCGCACGCCATTTTGTCCTAATTTCGGAAGTCCTTGAACGCACCGTCTGTAGTTTGCCACAGAAAGACGTGTTTTATGCCACTCTTTCATTGTCTCTATTTGTCCATCAAATGGTTTATGCTGTGCATGAATGCACAAAGGTGACCTTTGTTGATGTTAGTGACTTGTGTGGAGTGCTTATCAGGCATACTAATATAAGACTTATAAAGTAATTTTAAAAAGTAGGCTAATATAGACGCTTACATCATGTGTTGCCTTCATTATAACACTTATATAAGATTTTTAAAGTAATTTTGATAGTAGGCTAATATAGACACTTAAAAGTTAAAGTACCAATGATAGTCACACACACTAGGTGTGGAGAAATTATTCTCTGCATTTGACCCATCTCCTTGTTCCACCTCCTGGGAGGTGAGGGGAGCAGTGGGCAGCAGCGGTGGTCGTGCCCGGGAATCATTTTTGGTGATTTAACCCCCAATTCCAACCTTTGATGCTGACTGCCAAGCAGGGAGGTAATGGGTCCCATTTGTTTAGTCTTTGGTATGACTTGGCCGGGGTTTCATCTCACAACCTACCGATCTCAGAGCGGACACTCTAACCACTAGGCCACTGATGTAAGGCTTTTAAAGTAATTTTAATAGTAGGTTAATATAACTAATATAGACACTTACATCATGTGTTGCCTTCATTATAACATTTATATAAGACTTTTAAAGTCATTTTGATAGTAGGATAATATAGCTAATATAGACACTTACATCATGTGTTGCCTTCATTATAACACTTATATAAGACTTTTTAAAGTCATTTTGATAGTAGGCTAATATAGCTAATATAGACACTTACATCATGTGTTGCCTTCATTATAAGACTTATAAAAGACTTTTAAGGTCATTTTGATAGTAGGCAAATACAACTAATATAGACACTTACATAATGTGTTGCTCTCATTATAACACATGATGTAAGACTTTTCAAGTAATTTTGATATTGGGCTATTATAGCTAGTATAGACACTTATATCATGTGTTGCCTTCATTATAACACTTATATAAGGCTTTACATTTTTTGCGGCTCCAGACAGATTTTTTTGTTGATGTATTTTTGGTCCAATATGGCTCTTTCAACATTTTGGGTTGCCGACCCCTGGTCTGTGTGAATGGTTTGCTTGGAAGGACATGGGGGAAAAAAAGGGAAAGAAAATCAATAAAAATAAGCCAGAAACAATAAAAACAACAGCATCAACCAGCAGGGACTGCGGGGCTCAGTTTATTATTTTTTTTAATGCAATTATTGACTTACACTGTGCACTCCCCGCCCCCCCCGGCACACAACGCTCGGAAGTTTATGAGGGGACAAAAGAGGAAGGTTGTTGACATGGCAAACACTACAAGGATAGTTATTTATTGTGGAGTATTTCTTTAAAATTGCCGTCCAATAAAACTCTTATAAGCATCATAGTTAGTAAAACCCACAAATCAACCATTTAAGAATTGTTCTATTGCTCTCCATCCATCATTTATTTGAGGTTTTGGGGTGTGTGCGTCTTCTCCATATAACTTTGCAATCTTCTACCCCATGTTGAAACCCAGCGCCGGTGGTATTTCATGTTTAAATGCAGCAAACTGAGATGAATGGAGCCACCTGGATGCAACACTAAAATCACTCCTGAGCAGCCGGCATGACGTGGCTGCAATTTGAGGCATCTTAAAACCGACAAAGGGGGGGAAAAAAGAAAGATAAAAAAATATTTTCAAGAGTGGCAGTGAAATGCTTTTCCAAGGCTCATAAAATGCATTTTTTTTTTAAATCTTTACGAGTCATGCAGAGGGTGTCACAAATAAAAAATGTTCCCTATAGTATGTTTTAAAGTGTGCTATGCAATAACGAGATTGTTAACCGACCACATCCTCGTTAGCGTTACCTCCACCTACCAGCCTAATTGGCTCTTATATCAAAACACTTGTATCTCAAATCAACGCCGCCCGTTGGAATGTTCATACGGACACTGGCCGAGAGTTAGTGGGCGGCCGAGGGTCTCTTTGTTGCTTTGTTGGGTCTGCTTTTTTTGGTTTTGTTGGTTTTGTTGTTGCTTTACTTTTGTAGCTGTATGTAAAAGTGTCTGGTTGCATCAGCTCTGCTCTTTGAATGTCTTTAATGTCCTTTGTGTTCTTTGATGTTTCCCTCTAAGACACATGTTTATGTGTGCTATGGCTCTGAGTTTTTTTCCCCTTGGCCTTAGTCTGGACCCCCTCTACAGGGGGCCAGGCTTCGACTGAATTTTTTTTCTCCCCCCATTTCTGATTCTGAATTAATTAAAATCACTTTAATTCGTGCTTGCCTCCACTCCTAAAATAATAAAATGTAATCATGTAACATGCCTTAACCTCTAAAGCAGGGGTGTCAAACTCATTTTAGATTGAGGGCCACATGGAGAAAAATCTACTCCCAAGTGGGCCGGACTGGTAAAATCACGACACAATAAATTAAAAATAAAGAAAACTTCAGATTGTTTTCTTTGTTTAATAATAGAACAAGCACATTCTGAAAATGTTCAAATCATAATGTTTTTTTTACACTTGCATGTTGCGGTTAATAGTATTCTATCTTTATTTGTCGTTATTTAAATTTTCTAAATAAATTATGTGATAATGTTCATCTGTCAACTCATTGGTGGCAATTTTCAATCTATCAAGATAAAAATCAAATTATAGGATGTTATTTATGTAGTTTGCTCATTTTCCTCGACTGGTGCATTAACATGTGTTTTTTAAAATTTATCGTTATTTTTTTTTTCCATATGTAGCATCTTCTACAAAGATACAAAGAATTGCTATTGCGGCATCTAGTGGACACATTTAGAACAGCAGTTTCTTTCATTCAAAAATTTTGGCTCATTTTTATACTTAGCTAACTCATCCCTCGGGCCGGATAAAACCTGTTCGCGGGCCTGATCCGGCCCTCGGGCCTTACGTTTGACACCCCTGCTCTAAAGGCTTAGTTGGCCACATGCGTGGACAGCACCTTTTCGCTCTTATTTCCAAAATTGTGTACACTACTAAATTGGGGTCTTATGTGCTTATGTGGACACTTATACTGCCATCTGGTGGTGTCAGAAGAGTAAAACATACAATGGAATTTAGAAAAAAAAAGTGTACAAATAAGAATTAGCATGTCACTAAACATGAAGTACACGTTTGTTACTTATGGACTAAGTACATCATATTAAAAGATGATTCTTAGTTTTTATTCTAATTAGGGTCCAATAAGCCCAAATAGCGAAGAGAAATTAAAAAAAGCATGTAAACAAACAGCTTGGGCCTTAAGAGGTTAATAGGAAAATTCCACTTTTAGTTCAGAAATATTGTATAAAAACAATACAATAGGACAGTGGCGTTGAAAGTGCGGCCCTAGGGCCCGAGTTTTGTTGGCCCGCCGCATATTGTCGAAATAAAATCAAACAAAAAAACGGTGAAAATGTAACTAAACTTGAGCAATAAGAAGTGATATCATGAGAAAAACCTGACATTTTGATAACAGTAAACAGTGTTCTGAAAATTACTTTAAAAAAGTAATTGATTATTGTCAACCACTAAAAAATGCGTGGTTATTTTGATAACCTAATTTATAAGTTGCGAGTAGGGATGTCGTATAATGGCTTTTTGCCGATATCCGATATTCCGATATTGTCTAACTCTTTAATTACAGATACCGATATCATCCGATACCGATACCGATATATACGGTCGTGGAATTAACACATTATTATGCCTAATTTGGACAACCAAGAAGATAAGGTCCTTTTAAAAAAAATTAATTAAATAAAATAAGATCAATAAATTAAAAACATTTTCTTGAATAAAAAAGAAAGTAAAACAATATAAAAACAGTTACATAAAAACTAGTAATTAATGAAAATGAGTAAAATTAACTGTTAAAGGTTAGTACTATTAGTGGACCAGCAGCACGCACAATCATGTGTGCTTACGGACTGTATCCCTTGCAGACTGTATTGATATATAGTGATGTATAATGTAGGAACCAGAATATTAATAACAGAAAGAAACAACCCTTTTGTGTAAATGAGTGTAAATGGAGGAGGGAGGTTTTTTGGGTTGGTGCACTAATTGTAAGTGTATCTTGTGTTTTTTATGTTGATTTAATAAAAAAATAAATTAAAAAAACCCCGATACCGATCATTAAAAAACCGATACCGATAATTTCCGATATTACATTTTAAAGCATTTATCGGCAGGCCGATATTATCGGACATCTCTCGTTGCGAGTGTTGATTTACATTTTTTATTTATTTTTTATGAAGAGCAATCCATTTTTTGGGTTATAAGGGTATTATTTTAACTCAATTTCCGGGTTTTCAAAACTATGAACAATTTTTGGGTTGTTTTTCAATGAGTGACGCATTTTGGGGTAAAAGGCTTTCTGCGGTGTTCCACGCCATCGTCTGCTAGGGTGGGGGGGGAGCATGGCCAGAGACAGGAGCAGACCCAACAAAGCAACAAAGAGAGCCGACTTCACCCTCGACCGGCCACCTTGAAAGGAATTTTATTAAGGATTCATCTCATTAACATTATTTACAATCACACATCTTATGTACATGAAAATATTTGGGCATGCTGTATAGAACTACTAATGTCATGATCCGTCATGTTTGGTTTTTGACTCCCCCAGTTCCTGTTTTGAGCACCCCTGTGTTTGTGTTTTAGTTGCCATGACTGCAGACTGATTAGTGTTCGGACATCACCTGCTTCTGGGCACTAATCAGAGAGCTACTTATTCCCTGCTTTTCGCCACACTCAGTCTGGCTTTCTTATTTGCTTCCATGCAACAGATTCCTGAGCTAAGCTTCGCCTTTTTGTTTGCCTGTTTCCATCCTAAGCGTTTCTTGTTCGCTATTCCGTTAGCGTCCCGTGCTATCGGCACGCTGGTGCTCTTTTGGTTGTATCCCGTGTGATTTATGGAAATAAATAATATTCTTACCTGCACCTTGCCTCCGGAGTCCCGTCTGCATCCTGGGAGAACGATCCACGCGGTAAAATGCGACCCTGCCGTGACAATTATAGTTACTCTTTACTTTGCCAAAAAAGTCATTCAATTGCAAATGGAATTACTCTTAAATAAATGTAATTAATTTCTTGGGAAAGTAATTTATATGTTACTTAAAAAAAAAAAAAAAAGTTCAAATACTGGCATGTGCATTTGAAAGATATAAGAGCACAGTGTGCGTGTGTCTGTGCTTTTAAAAGGCGTGGCCTGTTGCCTAGTGACGAGTGACGTCATCGAGGGTTTCACCAGAGGTGTGTTTTTTAGCTTTAGCGTTACCTCTGCTTAATAAAGAGATTGAATGTGCTTCGATGGCGGTCATATCTTTTTGTCAACAAACGGGGTATTGTTTGGATGGCAAGTTTGGTTTTAGTGCGGTGATGCTTGTTGCTTTCCCATTATTACCAACACTACCAGTGACTTATAATCATACGCTTTGCCACCAGCTGACACCGGGTTTTATCGTTGAATATGTACAGCGTCTATTTGTAGCATTTTTCTTTACAAAATGAAAAATATACAAGTGCATGTTTTGACTTTTCAGCATGCGGCCCTTGGTGGAAAAGGGTGGACACCCGTGCAACAGAACATATGACTAACAACTACAGTAGTTTTATGAAATCATATAACAGTGTTCAGCATTTAACTTCGAACGTGGATTTCTTCGTTATCCCCTTCCAGCTGCTTCTGCGTCAAACACACCATCAGCAGCGTTTCCATATTTTCATGGATAAATGTCTGCCGCTTACATTTATTATTTTATAAGGGGTGTGAATCTCCGGGCACCGAACGATTCGATCTGATTCAGAATCGATCCTTGATTCAAACCGCTTGGCATAATAATTATAATGAAACTTTTTCAAACAAGGTTACGGGTTCAATATGTTCATTCTGGTTGCCCAAAAATGGTCTAAAAACATATTTAAAAAACAATTCTCATTAAAAAAAATGTGTGTATATATATATATATATATATATATATATATATATATATATATATATATATATATATATATATATATATATATATATATATATATATATATATATATATATATATATATATATATATATATTTTTTTTTTTTTTTTTTTTTTTAAATTGATTTTTTAAAATTATGAATTAATTTAGAATTGGGATGAAAAAGAACTGTGATTTCAGTGGGTCATTGGATTTTTATTTTTTATTTTTTTAAAGATTTTTGAAAATTATGAATTCGATTTACAATTGAGATAAACAAAAATAATAAGTATTTCATTAGCATTCCTCAACTTTTTCAGTCTTTTTTGCCACTTGTGCCAGCTTTTTTGAAACATGTTGCAGGCATCAAATTCCAAATGAGCTAATATTTGCAAAAAATAAGAAAGTTTTCCAGTTGGAACATTAAATATCTTGTCTTTGCAGTCTATTCAATTGAATATAAGTTGAAAAGGATTAGCAAATCATTGTATTCTGTTTTTATTTACCATTTACACGAGATGACAACTTCACTGCTTTTGGGTTTTGTACTTCACATCAAATATTCCTCTTTGAAAATCTGGGGAAAATATTGCATATTTTGTGTTTTTGACATACAAAATGGGTTTTGACAAAAAGGGCATAAAACATAAAAAATAAAAATACCTTATATTGACAGACAGACCTGACGTTGATCTAAAGAATAAAGCATTGAATAAAATAAAATACATAAATAAAAATTACAATTCGGATGTAAATCGATTTTTTTGTGCACCCCTACTATTTCAACATCCCTGGCTGGCGTTAAACTCCTCCTGCTCCAGTACGTTGTAGACTCGCAATGCTACATGCGAATTGGGTCGCCATGTGGGCCACACCCCCTTCCGTGTTTTTAATGATCAATTTATTTAATTCAATAGATATTGATGTGTATTTCTGGTCTTGTCATCTTTGTCCGGGACAGAAGGATGACCAAAAGGATCAAAAGAGACTTTACTGAACCAAAAGTTGCTTTACTACAAGTGAGCGTCATTAAACAGGTCTGCAGTACCCGGAGGAGCTCAGGTAAAAAATGAAGGACTCCTGCTTTGGAGAAGCCAAACCATCAGTTTTATATTCCTACCCCCTGTGTGTGTGTGTGTGTGCTTGTGTATGTGTGTGTGTGTGTGTGTGTGTGTGTGTGTGTGTGTGTGCTGGGTCAGGAGCAACGTTCCCTCTAAGGTGTGCGCCTGTGCAATTGCGCACTGCTCAAGCGTCCTCTGCGCACGGCAAATCTATGCCACGCACAAAATCAAATAAAAAAACAAGCGCATAACAATTTTCGACACACGGCCACGACAGAGAAAACAGTTTTCGTCATCATTGTTCAAATATTGTAACGTCTGTCGAGACGCTTTGAGGACATGAATTCCATCCATCACTTTACTGAGCAAAACTCTTTATTGTCGGCCATAAACACATCACCAAAACATTAGTAAAAAAAAAAGATATCTAGCAAACTGGCCATTTTCTGCAATACAAACCAGACCAAAAGCAACTTTGTTATATCAACAGCAGCTTTCTCACTTGCGCCAACACATGCACATATGGCACTTAGCCAGTGATGCGTTTACAGCCACACAAAAAGTCGGACAACTCCAACACCACACATAAAGTGTCATTCCAGGTCGTTACACTATGATTTACCAATCAAATGTGTGCTTATTCTAGTGTCATTTATTAGGAATCTTAATTGATAAATATTAATCATGAAATGCTGTTAGTATATTAAATAAATACTAATAAAAATATATTTTTTACAAACAGGAAGTTGCAGGAATGTGCACATGATCCCCTGCTTACATCTCATTGTGCAACATGTGAATGTTTTAATGGGAACTAAATGCAATGTCTGAAAGGGGTGCAAACTATTTCCAAAGCAGGACCTCCACCCGGACAAACAATACAAGTACACAGTTCATGAAAAACAATATTTTTTGTTATTGTCATAGTAAGTGGGCCTAAACACTTATATTAGAAAATCATCTCATGGAAATGACTGCTGTCATTTGATTATAATAATAAGAGAATGTTGTCTGTCTATCTGTGTTGGCCCTGCGATGAGGTGGGGACTTGTCCAGGGTGTACCCCGCCTTCTGCCCGAATGCAGCTGAGATAGGCTCCAGCAACCCCCGCGACCCCGAAAGGGACAAGCGGTAGAAAATGGATGGATGGATGGATGGATGGAGATTGTGCATCCTGACCATAAAGGCTGTGTGTAAGTGACTTAAAAACAACAGATGCCGATCGTAGCTTAGATGTTTACCTCAAGCTAAAAATGTAGTCTCTTCTCACGGATAGGGCTATCACCTTTGCATACCTAAGGTCCAAGTTTATTGCCTTTTCTTCCGCGAGAACTAATCCAATCCACACACAAATGTCAGTACCAAAGGGCCCTATGTTAGTATGTGTCCCAAGTAAAATACCTACTCCAACCTGGTGGTTTGCTTTCTCCAAGATGAATATAAACATTTACCTTATATAAAAAATGAGTTAGTTAATTCACTTCAATATCATTTACATCTTCTCAGCTTTGCCTTTCACCCTCACTTTCAAAGTTGTGTCGATCTTTGGCGATAAGCTAATGCTAGCATGTGAGACCACAGGAAGTCATGTAAAAACATGCTTAAGTGACCTTCAAATAAAACAAACCTGCACAGATCTCCAACTAGAGCGAATAGATACATTTATTGTTAGGCTTGATATTGTATGGTATGGTATGTGGTTTTGTATGATTTGGTATGGTGTGGTATGGTATGTATGGTATTGTATGGTATGGTGAGTTATGGTATGATACTTTATGGTATGGTATGGTTTGGTTTTAGTTTGGTATGGAACAGTAAGGTATGGTATGATACGAAATGGTATTGTATGATACAGTATGGAATAGTTTGGTATGGTATGGGCTGATTTATCCAAGAGGAGACTGAGGGCAGCAAAAAAAAAAACAAAAAAACAGGGCACTGCAGCAAAGTGGAGACTGTGGAGTATATATTACTACATTGTTCAAGAACTCCGGAATGTTCAGTCCAGGGTTTTCCTGTTCTAGCAGGAAGTACTTTGCTCAGGAGTCCTGGGCAGGAATGCAACAGATTAAGGGCGATACAGGCGAGGTCTATTTTTAGCTGTTCAAACGGAACCCAACCCCAACGTCTACTGTTCAGCGCCTGGGAATCCGCAGGTTGTGGCTCCGCGCCCAGACCGGAAGAGGGCAGCCCCGGGACAGGAAACACGTGAGGACTTTTGCCCAGGTGGGAAGCCCTACTATGTCTAGCATGGATTTGCCGAGAACAAAAACAATGGACCTCACAAAGCTCGCCATTGTTGTTTATGCTAATTACCCAAATCGTCATTGATGTTTCTGTCATCCACCAGTTTGTAGAAGATCTTTAACCCAAATGTCATTTTGTATTCTAACATCATTATGTTATTGTTTACTGTTTAAAAATACATATAAAAAAATAATAAAGCATACAAGTATGTTTTTTGGTCAAGGGTGTCAAACGTACGGCCCGCGGGCCGGATCAGGATGAGTTTGCTAAGTATAAAAAAGAGCCGAAATTTTTGAATGAAAGAAACAGCTGTTCTAAAAGTGTCCACTAGATGTCGCAATAGCAATTATTTGTACCTCATGCAACATATGTACAAAAATTAAATAAACCACATGACTATAAAAATGGGAGCCATTACCTCCCTGCTTGGCACTCAGCATCAAGGGTTGGAGTTGGGGGTTAAATCACCAAAATTATTCCCGGGCGCGGCGCCGCTGCTGCCCACTGCTCCCCAAGGGGATGTGTCAAATGCAGAGGACAAATTTCACCACATCTAGTGTGTGTGTTGGTACTTTAATCTTTTAATCTTTAATGTTAGTGCACCAGTCGAGGAAAACAAGCAAACTACATAAATAGCATCCTGTAATTTGATTTTGATATTGTTTTTTTTAATCTTGATAGATTGAAAATTAACACCAATGATAACGACAAATAAAGATAGAATACTATTAACCGCAACATGTAAGTGTAAAAAAAAACAACAACATACATTTTTAAACAAAGAAAACAATCTGAAGTTGTCTTTATTTTTAAGTTATTGTGCCGTGATTTTACCAGTCCGGCCCACTTGGGAGTAGATTTTTCTCCACGTGGCCCCCGATCTAAAATGAGTTTGACACCCCTGTTTTAGGTATTTACTTGCAGGAAACAGAAATATCATTTTAGTTATTATTTTATTATCAATGGAAGCCATACAAAATATTAAGTGTTGCGATACAACTTTTTCACTTCCGATACAATACCGATGTCAGAGCCTTGAGTACTGGCTCATACAGATATTCATATCAGCACAAATCATTATTTTTTTCGTGGAAAAGGTTTGATCAAGTGAAATGCCTCAAACAGAGAACAATGGCCGGTATTAAAAATAACAACCTATTTATTTTTAATCGTCTGCAATAGACTTTCTTTATGTAAATTGTAGTGGTGTGGTAATTGGTCTTTGGCGACACCTAGTGGCCACAATATTTCATTAAGTTAAGCTCACGGCGCCATATGTTGAATGGTGCGGACACGTTTGTTACTGGATACTTTTTGATGTTTCTGCATTGGAGACTTTGCATGTGTAAGTAATATGCAACTATAGTTATTTGATACTTGTTCATATTGACAAATGTCATGTTTTGTCAGCAAAAGTGTTCAATTAAGGACACTTGTTACGTAAGTCTGTTATGTGTGCTTCGCCGTTGTGTAGCTGCTAGCTCCTAGAAGCCTATGGCCTAGTATGTTTATCTTTTGTAAACAACTTGACTAAAAACAAGAAAATACCAACTGTGCGCGCGTACTGGAGGACATTTAGATGTTAAACTGCTGTGGATCTTTGTCTGAAAGAGTTTATATCAGAGATTTAAGATTCAAGTTGATATAATCAAATATGTTGCTTAAAGGGGAACAACACTTAGTTTTCAAATGTTTGTCTATCATTCACAATTCTTATGTGAGACAAGCAAATAAATGTTTTTGTTTTTTTATGCATTCTAACTGGTGAATAAACGTCAGCAGGAGTCAGCTAACAACGGAGGTAATAGGAGTCGCTCGATTGATTACTTTGTAGCCAGTTCAGTTTTACTTTCGTTTTGCATAGCCATTGCCTTTTCCTTTCCCTTTCGTTAATTTTTGGTTTAAGCATTACATACCTCCCGCTGTGGTCTGCTTATTGTGATCACAACAAACCATCCTCGTCTCACCCAGGGCCGGCCCGTATAGGCAAATGCTAAGGGCGCCGTCCAACAGGGGGCGCCACGCCAGTGCCACAAATGTTGGAGGAAAAAAAAAAAAAGTTGGTACTATTATTTCTAAATACATAAAATAATCCCACGTTAATTAAAATGCAAAGTAAAGCCTATTTAATAGAAATATTATTTGTTACAACATTACGCCTCCGCACGGTGCGCCCCCTCCCTTCCCGTATCATGACTCTTTTTGGACGTCACCACATGAAAAAATCAACACAAGATGTCAAAACGGCCAAAACTGTCAGGTGCCCAGGGAAGAAAAAAGAGAAAAGAAGAGGAGGAGAAACGAGAAAAAGACAGAGGTAGCAGGTAGGTAACGTTAGCCTACATGAAATTATTTGTCTGTTACAGAAAGTGATAGTAACCTTTAGCATTAAGCTAATGTTACATGATTCGGCAATTCCTAATCAATAAATAGCTAGTTCTGTTTTAACGTCGGGTTAATATTGTGGTGGGGTCTAAATTGTTATGGAAAATAATAATGTAACAATAGGTAATTACAGTACTTCCTGATGTACAGTAATTTGTAAGTCATTCTAGTTAATGCAATATTAAAAAGCACAAATAAAGAACTCTGTTGGATCCCCTTTTTTGTAATAAAGTTGTTAAAGTCATACTGGTTTGATATCTTGTTTTGTGCAGTGCCTTATTTATATTGTATTTTTAATTTATTTTATGCAACTTGACACGTTTTATTTTGTGTTTATGTATGTAAAAAATATAGTATTTCATATATTCCTTTTTAATTTTTTGTATTCATTTATTTATCCATAGTTTTTTTATCTTGTTAACAATTCTGATTGTTAATTTGCTATCTTTAAGTAAAAAAAAAGGTCAAAGACAAAGCTATTCGGTTTCTTGTGAGTATATACACTTCACTGCCGATGTGGGAGGGCGCCACCTAAAATCTTGCCTAGGGCGCCAGATTGGTAAGGGCCGGGCCTGGTCTCACCCGACACATTCCGACTTTTACAAAGCAATTAACTATCTGCTGCCACCTACTGGCATGGAGTATTACGTGGTTACCCTGCCGAGTTTTACACAGCACACACACTAAGCAACAGCACACTATTTGCAGACTATAATTATTGATTCGCAAAAAAAAAATGTTTGGACCGATTAGGTCAGGGGTGTCCGAAGTGCGGCCCGGGGGCCATTTGCAGCACGCAGGTAATTTATTAATGGCCCCACGGCACGTCCTAAAAATATGATTAAAAAAAATTAAAAGCATAAAAAGTGGTATAAAACAGCAAACAGGTGAAATGTAACAAGACAATGTTGCAATGTTGACTCCAATAACACAAAGCTGCCATGCAGGCTGTTTCTTTCTTTAAAAAATAATAATGAATCAAAATGTCATTATGAATTATTGACCTCTTCAAGGCTCCAATTACGTCACATTAAATATTCCACTTTGAGATATTCTTTGGGAAAAATGTTGCATATTTTATGTTTGCCATATAAAAAACTAAGCAGTTTTTTTTATTTTTATTTAAAGAAGGGCTTACAATAAACAAACAAAAAACATAAACAACAATAAAACTTATAATTGACGGACAGATCAAAAGTTGATCTCGAGATTATTGTGTTAAAAGTAAACAGTACATTTTTTTTTATCATTTACTTTTTAACACTTTAATGAGTAGGACTAGGGCTGCAACTAACAACTAATTTGGTCATCGATTAATCTGTCGATTATTAATTCGATTAATCAATTAATATTCGGATAAAAGAGACAAACTACATTTCTATCCTTTCCAGTATTTGATTGGGAAAAAAAACCAGCATACTGGCGTCATACTTATTTTGATTATTGTTTCTCAGCTGTTTGTAAATGTTGCAGTTTATAAATAAAGGTTTATAAAAAAATAATAATAATAATAAAATAAAATTTAAAAAAGTAGCCTCTGCGCATGCGCATAGCATAGATCCAACGAATCGATGACTAAATTAATCGCCAACTATTTTTATAATCGATTTTAATCGATTTAATCGATTAGTTGTTGCAGCCCTAAGTAGGACCCTTTTGAATCCCCAATAATTTTAGTGGGATTTTTTTGTGTGTCATTGCTCAAAAAATAATAAGGAATTAAAATCAATAGTGTTATGAATTATTGACCTTTTTAAGGCTCCAATTATTATATAATCTAAAAAATTCCACTTTAAAATTTTATTAGGGGAAAATATTGCACATTTAAATTTTTTTCCATAAAAAACAGGGTTTTCTTTGACAAAAAGGGCATACAACTTAAATCTTTAAAAACGTTATATTGACAGATAGACCTAACGTTGATCTTGTTGATCTATTAATATTGAATAATAATATTAATAATAATACTAAATAATGACACATTGTTTATATTTTTTGACCTAAACCGTTTGGGGTCAAGCCTGAGTGGAGGCCTAAATGTATATTTTTTATACATATATTGTATTGGTTTTTTAAATAAAAAATATCAAAATGGCCCTCGCTTGCTTTGATTTTTCAGTGTGTGGCCCTCAGTGGAAAAAGTTTGGACACCCCTGAATTAGGTGAAGTTGCATAAATTCCCACAGCACAACAGACGATATCTCACGGCACACTGGTTGAAAAACACAGAGAGGGACTGTAAATGATAGGCAAAGTTAAAAAACAGAACAGGGAGCTGCAGGATTGTGTTTTAGAAATGTGTCACAATTCGGGGTACAATGAATGTGTCCTTTCAATGTTTTATTAACGACTGAGTTGTTCCCAAGGGGGAATAAAAATATACAGCTCTGATGTTGGTGACATTCAGTCCTGCTATTCTTCAGATTAATGATCCATGGCTATATACTCTGAACCAGTGTTTTTCAACCACTGTGCAGCGGCGTGAGATACAGTCTGGTGTTTCTGTGGGAGATGATCTAGTTCAGGGGTGTCCAAAGTGTGGCCCGGGGGCCATTTGCGGCCCGCAGCTAATTGTTTACCGGCCCGCCACACATTCTGCAAAAATTGCAAAATTGATAGTATTGCAAAAATTTAAAAAAAACATTTTAAAAAGTGGAATGAGGTGAAATCTAACAAGAAAAAGTTGCAATGTTGACACAAAGCTGCCATGCAGGCTGTTTATGTTATAATGAATTATTGACCTATTCAAGGCTCCAATTACTTCAAAAATGTCACTTTAAAATGTTTTATGTGGAAAAAATATTGCATATATTGTGTGGTTGCCATATAAAAGCATCAAAGATTTATTTGACAAAAGAACATAAAAACAAACAAAATAATGGTTCAAACGTAAAATCGACAGATATATCTGAAGTTGATCTCGTAACTTAAGTGTTGAAAGTAAAAAAAATCTAATAAAAATGTATCATTTTATGAGTGGGGGACCTTTTGGATCCCAAACATATTTAGTGGGATTTTATTAATATTTTCACTGATTTCTCAAAAATATTAAAGAATTAAAATCCTGCATTATTGATCTTGTAGAGCTCTAATTACTAAATGCTGCATATTTCCAGTTTTACTATAAAAAACAAAGTTGTCTTTGACAGAAAAGGCCTGAAGTTGATATAGAGATTTACTGTAAGCGTTAAATAAAAAATAATAATAATAATTTGACTTATTTTTAACATTTTAATGACTGAGACCTAAAGGTTAAAAAAAAAATCCATATATTTTGTTATGGTTTCAAAATGAAAAATATCAAAATGGCCCCCGCATGCTTAAATTTTTCTGTGTGCGGCCCTCAGTGGAAAAAGTTTGGACACCCATGATCTAGTTTGACCTATTTGTGTGAAAAATACTTTTTGCAAACCAGTAATTATAGTCTGCAAATTATGTGTTGCTGTTGAGTATCGGTGCTGTGTAGAGCTTGGCAGAGTAACCATGTAATACTCTTACATATCAGTAGGTGGCAGCCGGTAGCTAATTGCTTTGTAGATGTCGGAAACAGCGGGAGGCAAAATGCAGGTAAAAAGGTATCGGAAAAAAAAAAAAAAAAATTCAGTGCCCCTAAGAAAAGGCATTGAAGCTTAGGGAAGGCTATGCAGAACGAGACTAAAACTGAACTGGCTACAAAGTAAACAAAAACAGAATGCTGGACGACAGCAAAGACTTACTGTCAACAGGAAAAACCACCAAAAAAGGAGCGCAAGACAAGAACTAAAACACTACACACAGGAAAACAGCAACAAATTCCAAATAAGTCAGGGCGTGATGTGACAGGTGGTGACCGTACACCTACTTTGAGACAAGAGCTACATTGATGCATGCTTGGTTATGCTTTAAAGTCATATCCAACAATTGCGACAACGACTTTTTACTGTCAACGGAGTTGCGTTTTTTTTTTAATGATTTCTGCTGGTGGAGTGACTCCGGATTTTTTCAACGCAAAAAAATGTGCCCTGGCTCAAAAAAGGTGGAAAAACACTGCTCTGAACCGGTGGACTATTTTCATGTCGTCATGCTCGGTCATGTCCTGCGCGGTGCATGCAGTACAATCCAGTGTCAGCTTGTCAGCAGGGCTCGGCGGAACTGAACGGTCGGACTCGATTCTGCACGACGAGTTCAACCCGACAAGGACATATGGCCTCGCCAACGAAAAACACAAAAAATCTCGCCCCGGAATCGACGATCAACAGTCTCTGTTTGTCATCCGCCTGAGGCTCTCAAATTAGTCAAGCACTGCTGCGATGCGATGATCAGTGGGGGCATAAACGGCAAAGTCATAATAAAAGAGGGTGGCTTCATGAGGCGTGGCGCACACCAAATGACAGCCATTTACCATCAAATTGCGCCGCGCTGCAAGGTCAATAGTTTATCGCGCGAGAGAGACAAAATGAAGACAATCTGAAGACATGCATTTGTTATATTGGTAATTGTGCGACACACAATTCAGCCCGAGATGTCAAGTCAGTTAAAAAAAAAACAAATAAAAAAAAAAGGCACAACGGGGAATATTTCATTGTGACTAGAAAGGAAATGAGGGGGAAATGAATGATGTCAACAACAAAGTATGAATCTGCTCTGCTGGTGACAAATGAGTTCACTGAAAAGCTTCCTGTTGTCTGAGGACTTTTAGTGTACTTTTGTGTTGAACGCCGTTTGTTAGTCGGACCTTTCATCAACATTGTCCAAACTTTTTGAGACGGGGGCCTTATGGGGCTAAAGAAATTTGGTCGAGAGCCGAACGCTGACACACACGTATATATATATACATATATATATATATATATATCAGTGGAGGCTGGTGACTTCCAGAATTGAGGAGGCCATTTTTTTCCGCTTGCTCACTTCACTCGCGATGGAATGTTCCCTGTTCTCTTATCTGTCTTTGTGCTGGCCAAAGGCATACTATTTGGAGTGTAAGCTACAGTCAGAAAGTTCTTGCTGATGCAATTCATTGTGCAGAGCTTAGCCTTGTGCCTTCCTGAAGAAATTACATTGCTGTAAGTCTATGAGCCTGCCTGATAATTAAGCTGAGAAATGACATTTGGATGTTATATAAACGCCAAGTGAACATGTGTAAAAGGCAGGAATTTTAATTATGTAGTTAAAAACAATTTTGTTTAGCTTACATTTTTCATTCTTCTACAGCTTCAACATGTAATCACCAATTTAATCAAGTTTAGCATATAAAAAAGATAAGATAACACTTTCTTTATCATATGTAGTTTTATTCAATATATTTAATATAAAATATGTAAAAATATGGTTCCAGTTGGCTTTATCTGCTGAGAAACACAGACAAAATGGAGTGTTATTACTACTGAGAACTAGTGGTGTAACACTGGTAGAGACATCTAATTAGTTCAACTCACATCTGGTTTAGCTGAGGGGCGGCATGCTCTCTCCTGGACTCCACTCCACAGGTTGGTGCTGGCTTCATTTACTGAGAAATACAGATCTCAAATTGCGCCAGAATCTCGCCGATTTCCGAGGTCGTTTTAAGCAAAAGTATTTGGCTATATGAGCTATAAACTTCACGGATGATAGCCAGGGGTGTTCTCTAAATTTCCTGAAAAGCACAAGTTGATA
>NC_084758.1:23498436-23520936 GCF_033978785.1 Entelurus aequoreus
ATATATATATATATATATATAAATCGCAATTAATCTGAAAACTGATTTTGTTTTGACACCTCTAGTTTGTATCATTTACTGATGATTATTCTATTTGAATCAACTAATTCACTCTAATATAAAAAATGAAAAGTCAGATTATATATATATATATATATATATATATATATATATATATATATATATATATATATATATATATATATATATATATATATACATATATATATATATATATATATATACATATATATATATATATATATATATATATATATATATATATATACATATATATATATACATATATACACATATATATATATATATATATATATATATATATATATATATATATATATATATATATATATATATATATATATATATATATATATATAATTTAATAACGCTGAACGACTTCCCCACTGTCTGTGCTGTCTTCTTCCCCTGTACAACCATAACATTCTAATGCTCGGTACTACTGTATACTTATTATTTTTGTATGAATATATACGTATGTGTATTGTTACTGCATTTATTTTCATTATTACTTTTTAAAAGTTCTTCATACATTTCTTAAACTGCATGACTGATTTGTTATGTTAAAATATATACCTTTCCTGTCATTACCACAGCATAATATTTATAAAATGTATCATATATACCGTATTTTTCGGAGTATAAGTCGCTCCGGAGTATAAGTCGTACCGGCCGAAAATGCATAATAAAGAAGGGAAAAAACATATATAAGTCGCACTGGAGTATAAGTCGCCTTTTTTGGAGAAATATATTTGATAAAACCCAACACCAAGAATAGACATTTGAAAGGCAATTTAAAATGTCTAAAGAATAGTGAACAACAGGCTGAATAAGTGTACGTTATATGAGGCATAAATAACCAACTGAGAACGTGCCTGGTATGTTAACGTAACATATTATGGTAAGAGTCATTCAAATAACTATAACATATAGAACATGCTATACGTTTACCAAACAATCTGTCACTCCTAATCGCTAAATCCCATGAAATTTTATAGGAGCTAATATTTAGGAGCTAAATAATATTATTTGATATTTTACGGTAATGTGTTAATAATTTCACACATAAGTCGCTCCTGAGTATAAGTCGCACCCCCGGCCAAACTATGAAAAAAACTGCGACTTATAGTCCGAAAAATACGGTACTTTCTCTGTCACCAGTTATTACCACACTTTTTAATAGTCCTTTTTAATTCCGGTATTTTTTATTTTTTAGTAATTTTTATAACTGATATTTGCATGTCTGTTAAAGCCATCATTATTATTATTATTATTATTATTATTATTATTATTATTATTATGATGAGTAGTCGTGGTAGAAGACCTCTTTTTAACGCCCTTATCCTGCCTGTAGAGGGCGCCCAAATGACACCCCATATCCTACGCTGATGAGCAAATAGCCGAATGGTGCTAAGCACAAATATAATAATGTTTTCCCCCCTTCCCTGCGGCGCCCCCTAGAGGATGCTTCCGCGGGCAAAGCCCACAGCTACAACTTCAACTGCATAAACAAAAGTGTTGCACTTTCATCATAAATGTCCAAAGTGTGACTCTGGTACCATTTTCGGCACGTTATTTATTGACTTTAAGCATGTTCTGAAAATCTAAGAAATTATTAATAAGATGCATTTTTGTGGTATTCCACTAATAAAGAAGTTTTCAAAATTTTTTAAATATACTTTTTATATTTTCCCCTGTAGTTTTTTCACAAATGTAAAAGTATTTCATTACACATGAACCCTGAGGCAACACGCTGTCATGTCGTAGCGATTAGTGCCCTAGTTTTCAGTTAGCGATTGCTGCGCTGGTTTTCAGATAGTGATTAGCGTGCTAGTTGTCCGATAACGATTAGCTCTCTCGTTGCCAGCAAGCAATTAGCATGTTTGTTTTCAGTCTGCGATTACCATGTTAGGTGTCAGCTAGCAATCAGCACTCTAGTTGTCAGCTAGCAATTAGCACTTTAGTTGTCAGGTAGCGATGAACTCCCTAGTTGTCAGCTAGCAATTTGGCGCTCTAGTTGCCAGCTAGCCATTGGATCTTAAGTTGCCAGCTAGCGATTAACGTGCTTCTTTCCAGCTAGCCATTAGCGCGCTAGTTTCCAGCTACCGTTAGGCATGCTGGTTGTCAGATAACGATTAGCGCTCTAGTTGCCAGCTAGCGGTTAGCACATTATATTTTAGCTAGCGATTAGGGTGTTCATTGGCAGATAAACATTAGAGCTCAAGTTGCCAGCTAGCAATTAGCGTGCTTGTTTCCAGCTAGCGATTACCGCACTAGTTTCCGGCTAGCGATTGTCATGCTGGTTTTCAGATAACGGTTAGCGTTCTATTTGCCAATGAACAATAAGCACTCTAGTTGCCAGTTAACGATTTGCGCTGTAGTTGCCAACAAGCAATTAGCATGTTAATTTTCGGTTAGCGATTACCATGTTAGGTGTCAGCTAACAATTAGCACTTTAGTTGTCAGCTAGCGATGAACTCTCTAGTTGTCAGCTAGCCATTGGACCTTAAGTTGCCAGCTAGCGATTAACGTGCTTGTTTCCAGCTAGCCATTAGCGCGCTAGTTTCCAGCTAGCGTTAGGCATGCTGGTTGTCAGATAACGATTAGTGTTCTAGTTGCAAGCTAGCGGTTAGCACATTAGATTTTAGCTAGCGATTAGGGTGTTCGTTGGCAGTGCTTGTTTCCAGCTAGCGATTACCGCGCTAGTGATTGTCATGCTGGTTTTCAGATAATGATTAGCGCTGTATTTGCCAGCTGGCATTTAGTAATCTAGTTGCCAGCTAACGATTGGCGTTCTACTTGTCAGATAGCGATTATCACTTTAATTGCCAGTTAACGATTTGCGCTCTAGTTGCCAACCAGCAATTAGCATGTTAATTTTCAGTTAGCGATTACCATCTTAGGTGTCAGCTATCAATTAGCACTTTAGTTGCCAGCTAGCAATTTGGTGCTCGAGCTAGCCATTGGATCTTATGTTGCCAGCTAGGGATTAACGTGCTTGTTTCCAGCTAGCCATTAGCGGCTAGTTTCCAGCTAGCGTTAAACATGCTGGTTGTCAGATAACAATTAGCGCTCTAGTTGCCAGCTAGCCATTGGATCTTATGTTGCCAGCTAGCGATTAACATGCTTGTTTCCAGCTAGCCATTAGCGCACTAGTTTCCAGCGAGCGTTAAGCATGCTGGTTGTCCGATAACGATTAGCGCTCTAGTTGCCAGCTAGCGATTGTCATGCTGGTTTTCAGATAACGGTTAGCGCTGTATTTGCCAGCTGGCAATTAGCAATCTAGTTGCCAGCTAACGATTGGCGTTCTACTTGTCAGAGAGCGATTATCACTTTAATTGCCAGTTAACGATTTGCGCTCTAGTTGCCAACCAGCAATTAGCATGTTAATTTTCAGTTAGCGATTATCATCTTAGGTGTCAGCTATCAATTAGCACTTTAGTTGCCAGCTAGCAATTTGGTGCTCGAGCTAGCCATTGGATCTTATGTTGCCAGCTAGGGATTAACGTGCTTGTTTCCAGCTAGCCATTAGCGGCTAGTTTCCAGCTAGCGTTAAACATGCTGGTTGCCAGATAACAATTAGCGCTCTAGTTGCCAGCTAGCCATTGGATCTTATGTTGCCAGCTAGCGATTAACATGCTTGTTTCCAGCTAGCCATTAGCGCACTAGTTTCCAGCGAGCGTTAAGCATGCTGGTTGTCAGATAACGATTAGCGCTCTAGTTGCCAGCTAGCGATTGTCATGCTGGTTTTCAGATAACGGTTAGCGCTGTATTTGCCAGCTGGCAATTAGCAATCTAGTTGCCAGCTAACGATTGGCGTTCTACTTGTCAGATAGCGTATATCACTTTAATTGCCAGTTAACGATCAGCACTATAGTTGTCAGCTAGTGATTACCACTGTAGTTGTCAGCTAACCATTAGAGCTCAAGTTGCCAGCTAGCGATTAGCGTGCTAGTTATCGCACTTGTTGCCAGATGACGATAAAAAAAAAAAAAACTTTAATCAGCTTTGTGAAACACACGATAATTTGCACGCAAACACGATGTTATAATAGATGGTTCGTTCGTAATGACCTTTTCGGCCCCTAGCAACGGATCTCGTTCTCGCTACGACTCTGACGACGTCCTCGCGATAACGCCTAGGATTCTCTTCGCCTGGCTGAAGAAGTGGCGAGTAAGGAATGGCGGCAGAAGCGCTCACATTGTACCCACATAATCCGTTCGGATCCACCTGCCAGTACTTCAGCTCACTCTTCATTATTTGACGTTTTTTTGCAGGCTTGAAAGGGATCACCCACACAACAATAACGCCTGCAGTTGGTTTCAACGTCTAATGGCAGAACGCCCTCTGCATTTGTCCCCGAAACACACGAGACGTACGTCAGTGCATCTTCTGTGTTCAAACTTTGGCTTTTGCACAACTTCTCGTCTCTCTTTTTTAATGAGTGCAGCAGTCAAGGTGCTTAAGTTTAATGGTGATCGCTCATCTGGCACTGCATGTGTGATGGCTGTATAATATAGCTTTACAATCCTGCAGGACTCACTTATGAATAAAAACTCCTTTAAAATGTCGCTCTTCGGCCAAGCTGCATATATTTATTACAATGACTAAATGTTTTATATGACACATATTAGCTCCGCCGGCACACCAATGTGGTTTGGAATATTTCTTACCCTCCTAATGTCCTGAAATGAGGGCTACGGAGCAGAAGGAACTCACAGTATGATGCAATGCACTTCCACCACTGCATGATAAACATGCATTAAATATACATGCAAAAGAAAACATGCATAAAATATATGACATTTATCTATGGTTAATTTTAAGGATGTTTATGTATATTTTTTTAAAAACCTAATCACTACTTTAAGTGCGTTACGGCATTATTTATCTAAAATTAAACAGAATTAGCTCAAAACATTAAATTAAATTCATTAAAAATACAATAAATTAGGAGGTGGGGGAGAATTTTCTTTTAATATTACTGATTTTTTTAGATGATGATATTGACATTTTATCTGAGTTGTATCAATGAGAATAGTTTTGTGCTGTGTTCAAAATAAATTGTTGAAATGAAAATGTAAAATATCTTAGTTACAGTTTTAAACAATTTAAAATGTTCAAATTACAAAGTTTAAAAGCATTCAAAATCTCCAAGTGAATATTATAAACAAAGTTTAAAAAAATTTAAATGTAAAATGACCAAGTTAAAATGATAAACAAAGTTTAAAAACATTTAAAATCTCGAAGTTATTATTTTAAACAGTTTTAAAAAAATTTAAATGACCAAGTTAAAATTATAAACAAAGCTTAAAAACATTTAAAATCTCGAAGTTATTATTTTAAACAAAGTTTAAAGAAATTGGAATGTAAAATTACCAAGTTAAAATTATAAACAAAGTTTAAAAACATTTAAAATCTTGAAGTTTACAATGTAAAATTCTTAATTTAGAAATATGAACAAAGTTTAAAAAAAATGTGAATGTAAAATGTCTAGGTTAACATAATAAACAAAGTTTAAAAACATTTAAAATCTTGAAGTTAATACTATAAACAAAGTGTTTTTTTTGGTTTTTTTAAATGTCTGAGTTAAATTTTCAAACAGTTTATATAATTTTAAAATGTTTCAGTTAAAATGACAAACAAAGTTTAAAAAAATGAAAATGTAAAGTTACCAAGTTAAAATTATAAACAAAGTTTAAAAACATTTAAAATATTGAAGTTATTATAAACAAAGTTTAAAAATGTTTTAACTGTCCAAGTTACATTTTCAAACAGTTAAGCATATATACAATGTAAAATCCTTCATTTAAAACTATATCCAAAGTTTTAAAAAATTAAGTTAAAATTATAAACGTTTGAAAACATTGAAATGTAAAATGTCTAAATTAAAACTATAGACAAAGTTTTCAAAATATTTAAAATATATATATATATATATATATATATATATATATATATATATATATATATATATATATATATATATATATATATATATATATATATATATATAAATAATAAACATAACATTACAAAATAATAGAATAAATTGCCAGTACAACTCCTCTCTTATCCGCAAGCTATAATTCAGCCTATCAGAAATAAAATGTCAGCAGTCAACAGGTCATTGTTGGAAAACACTGCACTTCATTAAGTCCGTCCTAACGAGCATTTTTAAGTCCCCGCACCATTAACACCCGTGAATGGCGCCGCTGCTATTTACCACCTGATACCTGACAAGGCCACGCTTATTTTCCAGACTTTGTTAAGTGTCAACTTTGTCAAACGCTTGAAAAAAAGCCGATGTCTCGCTAAATTAATTTCCTTTTCTAACTTCCTGCCTCATCTCACTGGCTGAGCACCAATGGAGCCTTTCAAACAGAAATCAAGTCTGAGTGCAGAACTGAAGGTCAGGCTCTGTTGATTTGTGGCGGCGCAATAACGCCATCTTGTGGCCACACGTCAAACTGCACCAATGCGACAGATTACACTGGCATGTACTGGCCATAGCACACTTTGGGGGCAGTCATTATTTAATCAAAGAAGTACACGACTCAGTACATAATAATGTTGACAAACATCTCTATGTTACAGCCGTTTATAAAAATACCAAATTTGATTAACATTAGTAAACACTAACAAGCCGAGGATACAAGCCTGCATTTATCCACTTACTAAAATTATTGTCATCTCAATGCATTACCTTATTTTATTTGCATACAATGTACAATACTACATTTTTATTTGCAGTAGTTATTTTTAGAGGTGGGGGAAATAATCGATTTTTAGACATGGAAAAGTTGTTCTGCCCTCAGCTAGGCAGACAGCTAACAAACAATCCAAGACGTCTAATAAAGTTCCAAAGCAGATGAATCCATTTAGGCTCTTTATTGTTGTTGATCTTGCTTTGTCTTTTTCCTATCTTTACTTGTGTCTTGCTGTTAGAATAATTATGTATAAGTTATCACACAACTCTTATGCTTAAAGGCCGTTGCTATAGTTATTATCAATTGTGCTGAAGTTGTACTTTTCTATCTGTGCAAAGACACCACTTGTGGTCTTGCTTTGCGAGTTGTCCCGTGTCAGCAGTTTGGTTCCAGACCCTGCCTGCTGACAGCCAAGGACGGACATCGAGTACCTCAACGCAGACAAAACAGAGACAGGGCGAAATCACGAGTGTCAGCACATTTCCATTCTGAATAATCATGTATTGTGTCTACTGGGGCTGCTTGCATTACCCCTCCCTTCAGAAGCAGCCTCGGTGATGTGAACTAGGGACCTCCCGAATAAATGGAGGAGCACGTGGGACTGTACCTTAGAGCGTAGGGGGAAACTGTAACTGAGTGTACAGCCCAATACGTCTCTCCTCATGAGAAAAAATGAACTCTGTCTCTGCTTGATTCCTTGCTTCTTGTCTAGTTTAATAGATAGTTTGGTGTTCGAACCTGACACTTGCACTGGACTTTTTTGTAAAACTGAAATACACACAATGACAAATTTATAAGCTAAGTGATTCAAATAACATACTGAAATGTAATACACAATATGTAAGTATTAGCTTTACACAAATATACAGTACTATCATCAAACAAATACTTTTGAGTGTTGAAACTATTTCTATTTTCAGTCCTCAAAACATCCATTAAAACAGTGTACAAAAATCGTTTTTCAATAAACCTTTTAGTATCAAATTGAACCACTTTCCACCTTAATATTGAGTTATATAAACAAAACAAACAGTTTACATACAGACTTATCTTTTCCAAGGCTTGTAAGAGCGAACACAACTTGTCTACTTCTCAATTGTCTCATGGACTGAACTGACATCGTCAACCCGGAAGTGCCCAAACAAATCAAGCGTAGTATTTTTCTATCGCCACAAGGTGTCAGTAAGAGTCTACAATCAAATGGGCATGTTATAAAGTTTTATACCACTATACAGTCTCTTTACAAAGGAACAACACAACCTCTGATACAGGTCTAGTGTCGATTCTTGGAGTACCTTGTCGGATGATCTTGCAGTCTACTTTTCTTACTCTGTTGTCATGGCTGTTGATAGACTTGACGAAGAGTCCAGTGGGCCAATCATTTCTTCTCACCTGGCCGTCTTTCAGTAGTACGAGGTCTCCAACTTGCAGGTTAGGGCTTTCTGCACACCATTTTCTCCTAGGTTGTATGGTTGACAGATATTCTTGCTTCCATCGCTTCCAGAATCTATCAGAGAGAAGTTGGACTTGTCGCCATTGTTTTGAGTGGATGTCTTTCACATTGAAGTCTCCTGGCGGTGCAGATAGGACGTCTCTCTTCTGCGTCAGCAACGTTGCAGGTGTTGGTATTGCTGGCATTTCTCAGGTCAGTTGAAACTGGGATGAGAGGTCTTGCGTTTATAATAGCCATGACCTCAGCCATGAGAAAGGTGAGAGCCTCCCTCCTTAAGGAGCAATGCATCCAGGATACGGCGAGTGATGCCAATTAGTCTTTCCCACACTCCTCCCATGTGGGAAGAGTTTGGGGGATTGAAGATCCAAGTGCACCCTTTGTCGTTCAGGTAAGTTTTCAACTGTATTGATCTTTAGATCTTGACAGGCTCCAATAAAGTTGGTACCTCGATCTGAGCGGAGCAATTTGGCAGGTCCTCTGATGGCTGTGAAATGCCTGAGTGCGTTTATAAAGCTTGAGGTTGACATGCTTTCTATTACCTCAATGTGGACTGCTCTTCTACTTAAACAAGTGAACAAAATAGCCCATCTCTTGCTCTCAGAAAGACCTCCTCTTGTACAACGAGAGACAACATTCCATGGTCCAAATGCATCCAAGCCGACGTGAGTGAATGGCGGGTCAACAGAAAGTCTGTCTGCAGGTAAATCCGCCATTTTTTGGTCCTCTCTGTTGCTTCTTAATTTCTTGCATGTAAGGCACTTGTGCAGCACGCTTGACACAAAACTCTTGCTGCCTATAATCCAGAACCCGGCTGCGCGGATTGCACCTTCAGGAGAGTGACGGCCCTGATGAGCAACCTTTTCATGATAGTGTCTTGTCAACAGGGTGGTGACATGGTGGTTCCTGGGAATTATCAGTGGGTGTTTTTCTTCCCATGACATCTCCGTTAACGAGGTACGCCCTCCAATTCTTAACAGACCCTCCTGGTCCAAAATAGGGTACCGGTTTTTGAGAGAGTTTTGTTTTGTGACTTGTTCTCCCTTTGTGATACACATGACTTTGTTTTCGAATATTTCCTGTTGTACACATTTTATAATAATTGTTTTCCAGTGACGTGCAATCAGGGGAGGCACGTGAGGCCCCGCCTCACGTGCCTCCCCTTCTTCATCATGGAAAGAAAAAACATTTAAAAAGAAAAAAAATCAATTAAATTGTTATATGAATCCAGTGATTATACTATAAAGTTATTTTCCATTTACTTCACCAGTTTTAGATTATTTTTATTCAAAATCGCTGAATTTTCACATTTGCGCTGAGTCACCAGCCAGTTGAGCCTCGCCATGGATTGCGCAATGACTCGGCTAACTGCTGGCCTGCTGTGCAGTGAGACCGTATTGCTATATGAATTATATTATACATTTCCATAGTTTAGTTAGCTGAGGTATATAATGTACAGTGTATTTTGTCAACAACTGTATGTGTGTAACGTATTTCTTGTGCTGAGCAATCATAAAACGGCTGCGAAGACGCACTGGGTGAGGCTCGCAGTAATCCCGCCTCCTGGTGGTAGAGGGCGCTAGTGATCCCAGAGATCATTCTTGCGACTACTCGGCTGCAGAATAAGTGACAACAAGCAGCAACAGTTAGCAGCGATCGTTTATTTTTTCCTCTCGCCTGAACTTTTAACATGGAGGATTACATATCTAAAATAAAACAGTTTTCTCAACTGGACTTTCAATCTAAGCAGGAGGTAATAATTAAAGGAAGATCTCCATCGAGACAGAGAGACTTTTAAAACTGAAGAAAGATAAGGAAGATTTCTATAAACAAGTTATCGATGCTTTTGTTCAGAAGGAGCGGCGCATGGACTTCATTTATAAGTAAAGGTAAGACCATTATAACGTTTTTTTTATTAAATGTGCTTTTTTGTGTGCTACAGTTTGTATGTGTAAAGTTAAAGTTAAGTTAAAGTACCAATGATTGTCACACACACACTAGGTGTGGTGAAATTTGTCTTCTGCATTTGACCCATCCCCTTGCTCACCCCCTGGGAGGTGAGGGGAGCAGTGGGCAGCAGCGGCGCCACGCCCGCAAATCATTTTTGGTGATTTAACCCCCAATTCCAACCCTTGATGCTGAGTGCCAAGCAGGGAAGAATGCTGGTATGAGCTTTTAAACACAACCCGTTAACTGCTGCCAATCAAATGGTGAATAATATACTCTTTAGGGTTCATATGTTCGTAAATCTGACTGTGATGAAGTCAGTGCCTCACCAGCCATGAACCTCACCGCACGTCACTGTTGTTTTCGCTTCTGTCAGATCTGTTTGACCCGCGTCGAACATCTTTCTCATGAAGTCAATAAACTAGTGAAGCATATCTGTTTTTCTCTTTAGCATGTGATAAAGGGATGAAAGACGCTTTGATGCTTGCTCTCGATTGTTCGTAATCTGACATTGAATAAACGCTGTCAAAAAGGGGGGGAATGGGGGGGGGGGAGGATTTTTTTTCATTTTTTTTTTCATTTTTTTTTTTCATAAAGAAATACAATCATGTGTGCTTACGGACTGTGTCCCTGCAGACTGTATTGATCTATATTGATACATAATGTATATATTGTGTTTTTTATGTTGATTTAATTAAAAAAAAAAAAAAAAAAAAAAAAACTTTTTTTTTTAAATTTTTTTATTTTTTTTATTTCTTGCGCGGCCCGGTACGAATCGGTCCGCTGACCTTGGTTGGGGACCACTGCTGTATATTTTACAACACAAACATAATGTTGAAACAACATGCTTTTTGACAACCTTTATTCAATGTTGGGTTCTGATGTTGATTTGACCATTGAAATTTGGTAATTTTTCCAACCAATATTTTACAACACAAACATAACATTGAAACAACATGCCTGGCTTTTGACGACGTTTATTCAATGTCAAGTTGTGACGTTGATTTGTCCATTGAAATTTGGTCATTTCCCAACCAACAACGTGGATCCAACGTTGGACATCGACGTAGTCTCAATTTACAAATAAAACTATTTTGCCACGTTGTTTCAAAGTCAGTTTTAAAGGACATGTACGTATAATCAACGTTGTATCAATGTCTTGTGCCTGCTGGGAGATTAGTTCCAGGGTTGTTTCACAGCAACAGGTCTGTCACTCATCAGAGCGTTAAACATTTGTTGCACATTAGATAATATTAAAGATTGTATATGCAACTGTTCATGTATTCTTTGTTAAAATGGAGCTAAATAGAAAGATGACTAACTTTAATGGCGCATGTTTTTTCCAGGCTTCGTACGCATCCTAAATCTCAACATTTCTTCCAAATATTCAACAATAAAAGCAACATTTTCCTCATTTCACCAGCACTCCCACATGTTTGTCCTTTGACAATCTACGGATGCTTTTCTCTTACCCCTCCGTACAAAAAACAAGAGACTCTGGCGATTAATGGCGTGGGAAACCGTTAAAATGTAAACAGTGGCAGTTGGTCGGCGCTCATTAGGGAGCTGACGGTGAGACAAGTAGCGCTAATTAACCCCGAGAAGTGACCCGGGACCCAATGAAAGTGCACTGGAGTGAGGAACAACTCCCTTCCTTCACTCCCTGCCCAGTCAAAAGTTAAGTCACAAGTAGTGTCATAAAAAGTAGAAGAAACTACAAAAGTATTCATGAGAACAACAGGATTTAGAAGGAAAGACTGTCACAACTTCATTCAACTTTTTAGCTATCTCAAATGTTGCATACTCTGGCTGCAGAGTTCATAAGGCTTGACCCTGTTGGCTCTTGGAAATATTACTTTACTAAACATGTACTGAGCAAATTACTCCAAATACCATGAATTGATTTACGTGGACCCCGACTTCAACAAGTTGAAAAACTTTTTCGGGTGTTACCATTTAGTGGTCAATTGTACGGAATATGTACTGTACTGTGCAATCTACTAATACAAGTTTCAATCAATCAATCAATCAATCAAAACAGCACTATAATAATTACTGGACTATACTGTATACATTCGGTAATAGTTGATGCATAAACACTGATTTGGTGATGAAAACCTTGCCCTGTATTACATATAAAGGGCATTTTTGTAATAAAAAAAAAAAGTGCTTGCTTTGGGGAATACGTTTTGATACAACTTCAACACAGAAAAATAATGGATACATTGGTATTCTATTTTTAACACTAGAGAGCACTATAATGGTGGCTCATCATTCACAAAAATATGATTTGTGACAGGCAGTAGAAAATGGATGGATGATTTGTGATAACATTTGTGTTTCATTTAAAAATAATTGAGGATAATATGTAAAAATAAAAATAAAAAAATAAAAAAAAGTAAAATAATAGTTTTTATTTCACTTATTTTACATTTTTTAAATTAACAAATGTCACATACTCTGGCGCAGTGTTTTTCAACCACTGTCTGGTGTGCCGTGGGAGATTATCTAATTTCACATATTTGGGTTAAAAAAATTTTTTGCAAACCAGCAATTATAGTCTCCAAATTATGTGTTGGTTACTACCCCAGGGCAGCTGTGGCTACGAAAGTAGCTTACCACCACCAGGTGTGAATGAATGATGGGTTTTTAACATGTAAAGCGACTTTGGGTACTTAGAAAAGCGCTATATAAATCCCAGGTATTATTATTATTATTATTATTATTATTATTATTATTGTTGTTGTTGAGTGTCGGTGCTGTCTAGAGCTCGGTAGAGTAACCGAGTAATACTCTTCCATATCAGTAGGTGGCAGCCGGTAGCTAATTGCTTTGTAAATGCAGGTAAAAAGGTGTCTTATGCTTAAACCAAAAATAAACAAAAGGTGAGTGTCCTTAATAAAAGGCATTGAAGCTTAGGGAAGGCTATGCAGAACGAAACTAAAACTGAACAGGCTACAAAGTAAACAAAAACAGAATGCTGGACGACAGCAAAAACTTACATTGGAGCAAAAACGGCGTCCACAATGTACATCCGAACATGAAAATCAACAATGTACCCACAAAGACGGATAAAAACAACTGAAATATTCTTGATTGCTAAAACAAAGTAGATGCGGGAAATATCGCTCAAAGGAAGACATGAAGCTGGTACAGGAAAATACCAAAAAAAGAAAAGAAGCCACCAAAAAAGGAGCGCAAGACAAGAACTAAAACACTGCACACAGGAAAACAGCAAAAAACTCCAAATAAGTCATGGCGTGATGTGACAGGTGGTGACAGTACACCTACTTTGAGACAAGAGCTACATTGATGTATGCTTGGTTATGCTTTAAAGTCATACCCAACAATTGCGACGACGACTTTTAACTGTCAACTGAGTTTATGATTTCTGCTGGTGGTGTGCCTCCGGATTTTTTCAACGCAAAAAATGTGCCTTGGCTCAAAAAAAGGTTGAAAAACACTGCTCTGGCGGTCCTTTAGTTGCTAGGCAGAGTTCGTAAGGCTTGGACCCATTGAATACTAAATGGCAAAAAAACATATGTATTATTAGCCCTACAACAAATACAGGCAAGTTGACGTACACACAATGATTGTGTGTTAAACAACCTGATACAATTTGAACAATAAGAGGTCACAGAAAAAAAAATGAATGAAACGTTTTTCTATTTAAACACTAGAGGGCACTATAAGCTTATGGGAAAACATGGCACTAACATGGTGGCTCATCATGAACAAAACATTTAATGATTTATGACAACGTGTGTGAATCATTCCAATTCGTTTAGAATATATATGGTTAAAAACATTTACATTTACTCAGATTTTTTATAGGGACTTGGCCACATTGAAAAAAAAAACCAACACCTAATTTACTGAACACACATACTAAGTACTCCAAAATATAACAATATAAAAATACAGGACAAGTTGATGTACAGTATACACAATAATGTGGTGATGAAAACCTTTCTCTGCATTACATACAAAAAGCATTTTTGTTATAAAGTAATAAGTAAGACACAAAAAAACACTTGTTTTTGAGTGGGGAATATTTTTGATACAATTTGAACACCAAAAGTTCACAATATATTGTTTCATGGTTTTTTTCTTTCTGATTTTACATAAGAGGTGACCATCAGATTTACAAAATTTGAAAAATAAATATTCACTAAACATTAATTGATGATATGTTTTTATTTATTTTATTTTAACACTGTAAACCTGATGATTAAATGTCAGATTTACAAAATTGCTCAGATTTTCCTGGGAAACACAATTTGTTGCTAGGTAGAGTTCATAGGGCTTAGCCATATGGCTACTGAAATAATATATACTAATTCACTAAACACTCATACTAAGATGTGCACTTAACTACTACTGTACTAACTGTCACCAAGGGTCACATTCTGACTACAAAGTTGCGTTTGTATCCAAATATTATGGTATTTTTTAAATCCATTTTAAATTATGCAAGCAAATAATAACCTGTGATTAATCACGATTAATCACAGAATTAGAGTGAGATTAATCTGATTATTAATACTTAAAATAAATAAATAATTTGACCGCCCTAATATATATATAAACCAAAAATCCATTATGTAAGACCATTTGATGTATACACACTCACTATATGTAATTAAACACTGGAAAGTTATTTTTGGGGTGGGGAAAAAAAAAACATATTTTTTGGAGGGAAAATGTAGTCAGCTTGTAGGATGAAAAGTCACCGCCGCTGTCCATGGTACTGAACACGAGCACCAGCGGGCAGGGGCGGGGCATGTGCTGACGGCGAGACACAGCTGGCAGGTGATTAGATTTCACAGGTGGTACGTGTTAATCTAGGCCTCGGCAATTATTTTACTCGGGGGGCCAGATTTAGATAAAAAAGTGTGTCTGGGGGCCGGTATATGTATTTTTAGGAACACTAATACAAACCCTCACAATAATGATTGAAAGCTAAAAACGTTATGACAGACCGCCTTAAAAAACGGAATGGCATTTGACATTTTTTTACTGAATGAGACACCCAGAATGTACATGTAAATAAAGAATGTGGGATTTACAATATTAACTATGAAGGATAAAACACTGAATATTGACAACATATTTTACAATCAACCAAAATGCAACAAACAGTGAAATATGAACACAAAGGGTAAAAAAAACAAACAACCTACAATCTGAGATATCTCATAGTGACCAAAGTAACTAATTAGATGACCATAGTAACTAATTAGATGACCATAGTAACTAGTATATATCATGCAGAGTCCAAGCATTGAAAGACTTAGTATAGTTGAAGACTTACGGTCATTAGAAAACATCACTGCACACACAATATTATTTATAATATTTCAGATTTCTGGGGTATTTAACTTGCTCAGGATGTTTTTTTATATTTTACCACTAGAGGGCAAAACAAGCCTTTGAGGGGGAAAAAAAAGAGTGGTCTTTACTCCTGGCTCAGTCCTGACACACCTGTGGAGAGCCTGGAAAAGGGATTATAACAGCATTCACACCGGAAGTGACCTCATCAAGATGTCAGTGACGTCAATATGGTGGACTGTAATGCTGCATTGTGCACATACGCAGAAGTATTACTACCAAGCACCTTGTTCTCTAAGACAAAAGTGAGCATTATTATCAACTTCTTGCCTGATCGCCCTCACGACTGAACGGTCGACATGTTTGTCCCTCCGAGCCGAGAGCCATCTTTGTTTCAGAGGTGTTTTAATTACCCCGCGTGCAAATGATCACTCCTGGCATCTTGCAATGACACCTGCCAGCGCCCCAGGCGGAGTACGCTTGCTGCTGTATTGTCAGCGTCTCCATGCGCACTCGTTAATAAGTCCTTCCGCGCCACAAACAAAACAGATGGTAGGCAAGCTGTGGACCCACGGGGAATTGATCTTTAAAGGCCTACTGAAAGCCACTACTAGCGACCACGCAGTCTGATAGTTTATATATCAATGATGAAATCTTAACATTATAACACATGCCAATACGGCCGGGTTAACTTATAAAGTGACATTTTAAATTTGCCGCTAAACTTCCGGTTCGAAACGCCTCTGAGGATGACGTATGCGCGTGACGTAGCCCGGGGAACACGGGTATGCCTTCCACATTGAAGCCAATACGAAAAAGCTCTGTTTTCATTTCATAATTCCACAGTATTCTGGACATCTGTGTTCGTGAATCTGTTGCAATTATGTTCATTGCATTATGGAGAAAGAAGCTGAGCAAGCAAAGAAGAAAGTTGTCGGTGCGAAACGGTCGTATTTTTCGAACGAAGTCAGCAACAACAGTACACAGCCGGCGCGTCTTTGTTTACATTCCCGAAAGATGCAGTCAAGATGGAAGAACTCGGATAACAGAGACTCTAACCAGGAGGACTTTTGACTTCGATACACAGACGCCTGTAGAGAACTGGGACAACACAGACTCTTACCAGGATTACTTTGATTTGGATGACAAAGACGCAGACGTGCTACCGTGAGTATGCAGCTTTGGCTTCTAAACATTTGATCGCTTGACCGTATGTGCGCAACTTTTTTTTTGCGTATGTACGTAACTTTTTTTAAATATATAAGCTTTATGAACCTTGGGTTAGGTGAACGGTCTTTTGGGCTGAGTGATTGTGTGTGTTGATCAGGTGTTTGAATTGTATTGGCGTGTTCTATGGAGCTAGGAGCTAGCATAGGAGCTAGGAGTTAGCATAACAAAGATGTAGGTGTTTTTATGCAGGATTAATTTGTGTCTTATTAAATATAAGCCTGGTTGTGTTGTGGCTAATAGAGTAAATATATGTCTTGTGTTTATTTACTGTTGTAGTCATTCCCAGCTGAATATCAGGTACCGTGAGTATGCAGCCTTGGCTGCTAAACATTTGATAGCTTGACCGTATGTGCGCGTCACGTACGTAACTTTTTAAAAATATATAAGCTTTATGAACCTTGGGTTAGGTGAACGGTCTTTTGGGCTGAGTGATTGTGTGTGTTGATCAGGTGTTTGAATTGTATTGGCGCGTTCTATGGAGCTAGGAGCTAGCAGAGGAGCTAGGAGGTAGCATAACAAACACGCAGGTGTTTTTATGCAGGATTAATTTGTGGCATATTAAATATAAGCCTGGTTGTGTTGTGGCTAATAGAGTATATATATGTCTTGTGTTTATTTACTGTTGTAGTCATTCCCAGCTGAATATCAGGTCACCCCCGGCTCTCACAGCATCTTCCCTATCTGAATAGCTTCAACTCCCCACTAGTCCTTCACTTGCACTTTACTCATCCACAAATCTTTCATCCTCGCTCAAATTAATGGGGAAATTGTCGCTTTCTCGGTCCGAATCTCTCTCACTTCATGCGGCCATCATTGTAAACAATAGGGAACTTTGCGTATATGTTCAACTGACTACGTCACGCTACTTCCGGTAGGGGCAAGCCTTTTTTTTATCAGATACCAAAAGTTGCAATCTTTATCGTCGTTGTTCTATACTAAATCCTTTCAGCAAAAATATGGCAATATCGCGAAATGATCAAGTATGACACATAGAATAGATCTGCTATCCCCGTTTAAATAAAAAAAATTCATTTCAGTAGGCCTTTATTTTGCAGTACTTATTGTTTTTAGAGGCATATTTTAGCTTTGCAGGAATAGATATCACGTTGTGTATCATTTCTTATGATCCTGTAGTGCAGGGGTGTCCAAAGTGTGGCCCGGGGGCCATTTGCGGCCCGCAGCTCATTTTTAATTGGCCCACGACACCGGCAAAATACAATTTGTGCTTAGGAAAAATGGAACCAGACCAAATTCCCCCAAAATGGGACCTGAAAACCAAAATTGCTGTTAACCTGTGCATCTTTTACATGGTGTTTGATGAACATATGTACACATTTCTTGCAAGATATGGTAAGATTTAGAGATTGCGAAAGCTAAATATTAATAATAATAAGTATTGATTAAGACTAATTATAAGATGAATAATTGATTGAACTACATTGTACTTGTTTTTTGTTACGTTTCGTTTTATGTATGCACTCCGGGATGCAGAGATGGCAGGCAAGTGCAGAAAAGAATGGTAATGGTAAGATTTTGAGTGTGCTAAGCCTTATAATGTAATAATCATACTAATATTGATGAAGAATTAAATAATGAGAATAATTGATTCAACTACATTGTATTAGTTTTTGTTACGTTAGGCACACCGGGGTGCAGAGACGGCAGCCAAGTGCAGAAAATAAGTCTTCTTTACCAGAGAAAGGCAGGTGCACAAATGGAAAAGAGGCGTATGAAGTGCAAAGGTACAACGTTGAGGTACAAAAAAAAAATATCCAGTCCCCAAAAGCATCCTGATTGGCAACCAGGGACAGGTGACAGCGCCAGCGTGATGGTATGGGGGTGTATTAGTGCCCAAGACATGGGTAACTTACACACCTGTGAAGGCCATACTTGCCAACCCTCCCGTTTTTAGCGGGAGAATCCCGGTATTCAGCGCCTCTCCCGACAACCTCCCGGTATTCAGCCAGAGCTGGAGGCCACTCCCCCTCCAGCTCAATGCGGACCTGAGACTGAGTGGGGACAGCCTGTTCTCACGTCCGCTTTCCCACAATATAAACAGCTTGCCTGCCCAATGACGTCATAACATCTGGAGTGTTGCTGGTTACTGGGGTTCAATCCCCACCTTCTACCTTCCTAGTCACGTCCGTTGTGTCCTTGGGCAAGACACTTCACCCTTTGCCTCTGATGGCTGCTGGTTAGCGCCTTGCATGGCAGCTCCCGCCATCAGTGTGTGAATGTGTGTGTGAATGGGTAAATGTGGAAATACTGTCAAAGCGCTTTGAGTACCTTGAAGGTAGAAAAGCGCTATACAAGTATAACCCATTTATTATGTATTTATTTAGTGCACAACTGCGCACACAACAAGGAGACGAAGCAGAAGAACGAGGAAATTACAGGCACGGCGACGCCGTCGACGAGCAAGATGAAGAAATACGCTTGCAAGTTCCAAAACGAATGGAAACAAGAATTTCAGTTCATCCAGGACAGTTCGAAGGGGAAGGTGTATGTTGCCTGTAAATATGTAGAACAGACTTCTCCATTGAACACGGTGGCCGAAATGATATACTCATCATGAACGGAGAAGTTAAACAGGACAATACTGCCATCTAATGGATAGCCACCGGAACACTGAAATTCAAGTATTTCTTTTATGTAAATAAAATAAATATATATATATATATAGCTAGAATTCACTGAAAGTCAAGTATTTCATACACACACATATATATATACATATATATATATATATATATATATATATATATATATATATATATATATATATATATATATATATATATATATATATATATATATGAAATACTCGAGTTGGTGAATTCTAGCTGTAAATAACCACGCCCCCAACCACACCCCCCCATTATTACATTATGTGATACGCTGCAAGACACACTTTTAAAAAGTCATGTCGTTTTTTTCCCCCTACATTTTCCACTTGCTTTTCATCCATCTTCCACGAAGGTGTCGTGTGGACAGGTTTGTTGCTATGATTTGCTGTTATGCATTCAAACTATGCTTTTATCCAATACCCCGCTGTCAGCTTGTTAAAAAACCCTGTAAATTTCAATATGTTTTCATATTCCGCGTGCGTCATTTGCGAAGGCGACAGCAATACTTTCAAGGTAAAGGTAGTTTCGGGCCTAAAGCCGAAAAGAGCCGCGTCGGCAATCCCCTCGGAATGCGTTATTAGAGGCTCGTCAATGTTACCACCCCCCCAAGCCCCGCCTCAAAAACATCAGCTCAGCTTTTTCCTGCCCTCTTCGGCCCTCCCTTGTGGCGAGCGCATGCTCATTAAATAACTTCCGCAGCGGAGGTGCAACTGAAGGAAGAGTTGATGGGTGATTTTCAGCAGCCTCTGGGGGAAGGGTCAAGCAACAAACCAGTCGTCGACTATTGATCCAGTCCAGGCTGAACATGCACTTTGACATTGTGTTGTTCAATTTACACGTGGAAAAATATGTAAAAGAATTGATTGTGAGTGACACACTGCAAAAAACTGAAATCTAAGTACGATTAAATATCTCAAATAAGGGTGATATTTGCTTATTTTCTGTCTAATAAGATAATTATTCTCACTAAGCAGATTTTACGTTAGAGTGTTTTACTGGTTTTAAGGGTTTTGGTCCTAAATGATCTCAGTAAGATATTACAGCTTGTTGCTGAGATTTTATGACCTATATTGAGTAAAACATGCTTGAAACTACAATATCAAGTGTTGCATCAACACTCACAAGTATAAAACTACTTTTTTAAAGTAACAATTTCTTATTTCAAGCATGAAAAAAAAAATCATGATTTTGACACAATTGTGTCTCATGATTAAAACAGACAAATGGACTTTGCTGTTTTATTTTCAATGAAACAATAGAAAATACGTACTCCAATAGTAGTACAGTTGGCAAAGTACAGTAAACTGACAGTTGATATTTAAGCATTTTAAATTTCTAACAATTTTGAACAGAAATAGTTCATGCACATTCAGATAAATTCTCCAAAATTACAATTACATTTTTTTTGGCATATATGCGCACTAATTGACTGAAAGAGCACGCACTTGGCGCGATGATGTCATGTTATCAATAGAAAAATTTATTTTTAGACCATATGATTTGCCTGAGCGGCTAGGAGACCCCGAGAGTAACAAGCGGTTGCCTTGTTGCCTTTCCATTAAGAACAATAAATCAGTTTTTAGTATAAGTTTGCTGGTTTCAAGAAATGTAATGCCGAGCGCATATCATTGTGTCAAGATAATGGCACTAGCATTTACTTAATATAAGAATATTTTTCAACATATTGAGCAAAAAGGTCTCTTTTTTTTCTACCAAGAAAAGTGCACTTGTTATTAGTGAGAATATACTTATTTTAAGGTATTTTTGGGTTCATTGAGGTTAGCTAATTTCACTTGTTTTGGAAAGTCTTGACAAGCCAAATTTTCTTGTTCTATTGGCAGATAATTTTGCTTAGTTCAAATGAAATACCCCTAATTTTATTTATTTTTTTCTTGTTTTTAAACACTGACTTTTTGCACTGCAGGCAGCAAGTGATGGCACATTTTACTTTTCGTCCAGAGATTTTCATCGACTGAAGGTTCAAATGTTTTTCTGACATGACCGTAAATGACATTTGTAGCGCCCCCTGTAGGTTTGAAAGACATGCTCTCATAGATGTAGTACAGATATTCTCAAAGTTGTATAATCATGCGACCAGTGGTGCCCTGAGTCATTGTGTTTGCTTCCTAATTGTGTGAATGCTCTAAAGCACTTATGTCAAACTCAAGGCCCGGGGGCCAAATCTGGCCCGCCACGTTATTTTATGTGGCCCGCGAAAGCCTGTAAATAACATGCGTTAATAAAAGGCTTAATCTTTTCTTACTAAATATATTTGTTCTTTCCCTTTTGACATTAAAAATCATGTACTGCATGCAATTGCATATCTTTTCAAATTCAATATGATCAAAATTTAAATAATATATTATCATGTCTTTGAAAAATATTTTTTGTTAAAATAAAGATAAATACTATACTTCAATATGTGCTTGAATTATGATTTCCAGACAAATTATCAATCAAATTGTACACTGTAAAATTGACAATAGATTTTACGGTTAAATTCCGCCGACTGAGTTTTTTTTACCGTAAAATCAACTTTGGTACTGTTTTTTTCCCCATGTACAGTAAGACACTAAAACATTAAAAAACAAACAAAAAAACATTAAAACAACAAGATTTTACGGTAAAAAAAACAACTAAATTGGCAGCTCTGCTGCTTGAAGTTTACCGCAAAAAACAGTGTTATAGTTTCTCCATTCCATTCCATTTATTCAATTTTTTTTATATGCTTTTACTGTAAAATTCTGGTATTCTTCATTCATCACTCCAAGAAATGTTTAAGTTTTATAATATAACAAACTATTTTTACTCTTTAAATCAACCCATGTGTGATGTCTATAGGAGTGTTTTCATGCATATTTGTGCGTGCTATCAACATTTAAGGAAGCTAGCGTCATTATACTAACACGTTTACAAGTGTCTGTGTTAGTATAATTACCTTACAATGGCATTATTTTTGTATTGTTGCAGTTTCACAAATTCCTCAGTAAATACACTAAAACATCTCTGTGGAGTTATTGAGTCTGTTTCGCTGATTGGAGAGCTAGCTTCCGCAGCTAATGGGTCCATGACGATGACTTCTGTTTTGTTTGATCAGCCGTTTTACTACCGCGCTACAGACACCGTTTGGATAATAAGTTATGTAAATAAACATGTACATAAT
>NC_084758.1:23530936-23540936 GCF_033978785.1 Entelurus aequoreus
GTCCTTCGTCGCGCCGTTGATCGCTGGAATGCAGGTGAGCACGGCTGTTGATGGGAAGATGAGGGCTGGCTGGCGTAGGTGGAGCGCTAATGTTTTATCATAGTTCTGTGAGGTCCGGTTGCTAAGTTGTTAAATTAGCCTTAGCGTCGTTAGCAACAGCATTGTTAAGCCTTACCAGGCTGAGAATTTTTAACCGTTTAGTTACATGTACATGGTTTAATAGTATTGTTGCTCTTCTGTCTATCCTTCCAGTCAGGGGTTTATTTATTTTGTTTCTATCTTCATTTGAGAACGATGCTATCACGTTAGCTCAGTAGCTAAGTGTGTCACCGATGTATTGTCTTGGAGATAAAAGTCACTTTAAATGTCCATTTCGCGTCCTCGACTCTCATTTTCAAGAGGATATAGTATCCGAGGTGGTTTAAAATACAAATCCGTGATCCACAATAGAAAAAGGAGAGAGTGTGGAATCCAATGAGCCAGCTTGTACCTAAGTTACGGTCAGAGCGAAAAAAGATACGTCCATCACTGCCCCTCAAGTCCTTCACTGTAACGTTCCTCATCTACGAATCTTTCATCCTCGCTCAAATTAATGGGGTAATCGTCACTTTCTCGGTCCGAATCTCTCTCGCTCCATTGTAAACAACGGGGAATTGTGAGGAATACTAGCTCCTGTGACGTCACGTTACTTCCGGTACAGGCAAGGCTTTTTTTTATCAGCGAGCAAAAGTTGCGAACTTTATCGTCGATTTTCTCTACTAAATCCTTTCAGCAAAAAGATGGCAATATCGCGAAATGATCAAGTATGACACATAGAATGGACCTGCTATCCCCGTTTAAATAAATAAAAATAATTTCAGTAGGCCTTTAACTGACAATTTAGTCAACGAATAAAAATGAGACGAAAATATTGACAGAGACGAAATCCAATCATATTTATTTGAGTCTTTAGACCAGTCGGACATGTTATCCAATCACCGTTGCATGTGGGGGAGGGGCGGGGATCCAATCAGAACTGTCTTTGTAAGACACAACGTTTTGAGTTTTTACTTGGAAAACAAGAATGTATTTGTGAGGGCAGGTGCAGTCAGCGCTGCCTGTAGGAGGAAAAGTCGCCGTCGCTGTCCATGGTACTGACGACGAGCACCAGCTAATTGTAATAATTGTAAAAATGATGTACAAAGCAAACTATGACCTGCTACCAAAGACTGTACAACAATTGTTCTCAACTAAAGAGGAGAAATATAACCTTAGAGGAAAATTTAATTTTAAAATGTTTTATGCACGTACAACACTTAGAACCTTTAGCATATCAGTATGTGGAATTAAATTATGGAATGGATTAAGTAAAGAAGTTCAACAATGTACTGATATGATCCAGTTTAAGAGGTTGTTCAAGTGCTTACAAAGTACAAAGAAGAAGAACGATGAGAAATACTTTCAACCTTATTGAAAATAAGATATGTTAATAATGACTGACTTAGTTATATATTACAAAACTGTTGTATTACTCACTCAGGGATGTCATTTTACTATAAAGAAGTCAGTAAATGAATGTATATATCTGTAAACGCTCTGAAGTGGGAAAGGGGTAGGATTAAATAAGCTTTGCTTCTTCCTACTCCTTTTCGGACATGATGTAAAGTGAAATGATATGAAATTGTGTGATGTATTATGCTGTAAGTGTGTTCATGTTCGAAATAAACTAAAGAAAGAAAGAAAGAAAGTTCAATGCAGGAAATATATTTTTACTCGTGAAAGCAACAAGCAGCACCTAGTGTTGTCCCGATACCAATATTTTGGTACGGGTACCAAAATGTATTTCGATACTTTTCGGTACTTTTCGATACTTTTCTAAATAAAGGGGACCACAAAAATGACATTATTGGCTTTATTTTAACAAAAAAATCTAACGGTACATTTAACATATGTTTCTTATTGCAAGTTTGTCCTTAAATAAAATAGTGAACATACAAGGCAACTTGTCTTTTAGTAGTAAATAAGCAAACAAAGGCTCCTAATTTAGTCTGCTGATGTATGCAGTAACATATTGTGTCATTTATCTACCTATTATTTTGTCAACATTATTAAGGACAAGTGGTAAAAAATGAATTATTAATGTACTTGTTCATTTACTATTAATATCTGCTTACTTTCTCTTTTAACATGTTCTATCTACACTTCTGTTAAAATGTAAGAATCACTTATTCTTCTGTTGTTTGGAGACTTTACATTAGTTTTGGATGATACCACAAATTTGGGTATCAATCCGATACCAAGTCGTTGCAGGTCATATCATACATTGGTCATATTCAAAGTCCTCATGTGTCCAGGGACATATTTCCTGAGTTTATAAAGTAATAAAAAAAAAATTAAAACGAAAGAAGATGTGATGCCAAAAAATATCGATGTAATCATAGTAGTATTGACTAGATACGCTCCTGTACTTGGTATCATTACAGTGGATGTTAGGTGTAGATCCATAAATGGCGTTTGTTTACATTTTGACGCCGTTGAGCTACGGTGTGTAGTGAAGCATGTTTAGCTATTCCTGATACTTGTAAGAAACGTACTTTATTTGTCGTCATGGAGGCGAGGATTAGTGATTTAAAAGTAGCTACAACGCTGCAGACTGCGGATGGACTCTAGCCTCTAGCTAGCCATGTTTTAAAGCACCTCTTCTTGAGGGTGTTTCAGTGTTATAATTTCACCTTTATCGTAAGTTTTTAAGCCAAAATGCGTCCGTTCTCCCTTTTCTGTCAACACAATGTGTCTGCTTGTAAGTACTCTGTGATTGTGCGCTGCCGAACATGCTCCTCTGCTCGTAAACCAGCAATAACACGACGTGACGACGACGGGGGTCGGAAGGGTGGTGGACCGGTACTTTTTAGAGGTGGTATAGTACCAAATATGATTCATTAGTATCGCGGTACTGTACTAATACCGGTATACCGTACAACCCTAGCAGCACCGCACTAAAATGTATTTGATATCAAATAGGAAGAGGCACCATCACACTGACACAGCAGACAACAACATTCGCACACGTACACAATGGGAATATTGAACAACAAATCAATGAATGAAGTGACAAACTTGCCATCCAAACAATACCCCGTTTGTTGACAAGAGGATATATGACAGTCATCGAAGCACATTTAATCTGTTTATTCACAAGAGGTAACACAATCCGGTGAAAATATTTTAAAAAGATGGCATCAGAGACGACCAACTTCTGCTGCTAACTGCTGAAGCTAACAAACACAGCTCCTTTGAAACCCTCAATGACGTCACATTTTACAAGGGAACAGGCCCCGCCTTTTAAAGACACAGGCACGCACACTGTCTTCTTAAATGAAACGTGTCTTAACGGCAAATGCCAGATATTTTACAAAATGTTTTTAAATTAACGCATACATTACATTCCTTAGTAATTAAAGAAAGACTAATTCCATTAATAATTAAATTACTTTTATGGTCAACTTACGAGTAACGATGATAAAAACAATTTTAAAAGTATATTTCAGAATTGTAAAAATTGTTGAAAATCTTCATCCAAATGTGGTGTGAGTGTCACTCGAAACCTCGAGGAGCGTTTGCGAGACGGATCAGCCAACGAGGCAGAGAACAGATGGAAGTAAAAACCCAGCGGAGAATGGATGTGCAGAACTAGACGCAACGGGGTTAGAAGGGAAAATCCCTTTCCGATACAGTGAACGGTCCATTTGTCAAGTCCCGGAGGACACGGCGGAGGAGGGGGACAAAGAACACGAGCTATTAGCGCAACATGGAGTCAGCCATTAAAGACGCTGACATGCTTGAAGGATAAGTTGGTCTTATCCAGTTTGTCAGAATCCAGCGAGCCAGAGGGTGTCGTCATCAAAATGTAAATGTTGGTACGTCGCAAATTGTCTGGCTGGATGCCTTTTTTGCTCATGTGGCACAACAACACAGGCCTTATTTGTCTTTGCTGCGCATTTGTCTTTAAATGAGCTGACGCTTGCCTACACTCCAGCGAGCATCCATCAATTTGGACTGGTTATCTCCAGCCAGCGTTTATACGGAGCAAGTTTGGAACGCACTAGTTGTAAACTATATTAAATAGATGCCATGTCCCATTAACCCTTGTGCACGCTTAAAGGGGAACTGCACTTTTTTTTGGAATGATGCTTATTCATTATGAGAGACAAAAAGACAAAAGTGTTTTTGTTTTTTTCCATTCTAACACACATATATATATATATATATATATATATATATATATATATATATATATATATATATATATATATATATATATATATATATATATATATATATATATATATATATGTATATATATATAATCTGTATATATGTATATATATATATATATATATACAGTATATAAATTGTGTGTGTGTGTGTATATATATATATATATATATATATACAGTATATAAATTGTGTGTGTGTGTGTATATATATATAGATATATATAATGTGTCTGTGTGTGTATAAATATGTACATAATATGTGTGTGTGTAAAAAAGTGTACATAATGTGTCTGTGTGTGTATAAATGTGTATATGTGTGTGTGTGTATATAAGTGTATATAATGTGTGTGTATATATATGTTTATATAATGTGTGCGTGTGTGTATATACTGAATGTGTATATAATGTGTGTGTGTATATATATACATGTATGTGTGTGTGTGTATATATATACATATATATGTGTGTGTGTGTGTGTGTGTGTGTGTGTGTGTGTGTGTGTGTGTATATACATGTATATGTGTGTGTGTGTGTATATATATATACATATATATGTGTGTGTGTATATATATAGATATATATACACACATATATATGTGTGTATATATACATAGAGTGATATATACATATATATCACTCTGTGTGTGTGTGTATATATATATATATATATATATATATATATATATAAATGTGTGTATATACATGTTTATGTATATATGTGTATGTATATATGTATATATATATATATATATATATATATATATATAAATAAATGTGTGTATATACATGTTAATGTGTAAATGTGTATATAAGTGTTTATATGTGTGTGTATATAATGTGTATATGTTTTTGTAGATATGTGTGTGTGTGTATATATATATATATATATATATATATATATATATATATATACACATGTGTATATATACACACACGTGTATATATATATATACATATACACATGTGTATATATATACACATGTGTATATATATATACATGTGTATATATATACACGTGTATATATATATATACATGTGTATATATATACACATGTGTATATATATATACATGTGTATATATATACACGTGTATATATATATATAAAAATATATACATATATATGTGTGTATATATGTATATATATATTTGTATATATACAGTATGTATGTGTATATATTTATGTATATGTATTTATGTGTATGTGTATATATGTAAATGTATAAAAAATGTGTATATACTGTATGTACTGTATATACATATGTGTGTATATATGTATGTATATATGTAAATATATACTGTATGTATGTGTATATGTATTTATATATGTTTGTGTGTGTGTGTGTGTGCGTGTGTGTTTATTAAAGTCGATTCCAGGGTGCTGGAGAGGAGAGTCCGGCTGTTAGTTGAGCCTCGGATTCAGGAGAAACAATGTGGTTTTTGTCCTGGTCGTGGAACAAAGGACCAGATTTATACCCTCGCTACGGTACCGGTCCACATGTGTTTTGTGGATTTGGAAAAGGCCTTCGATCGTGTCTCTTGTGGTTTCCTGTGGGAGTTGCTCCAGGAGTACGGGATCCAGGGTCCGTTGCTACGCGCTATACGGTCCCTGTACAAGGGAAGCAGGAGTCTGGTTCGCATTGCCGGTAATAAGTCAGACATGATCCCAGTTGACGTTGGACTCCGCCAGGGTTGCCCTTTGTCACCGGTGGACTCTCATTTCACTTTATGGACAGAATTTATAGGCACATTCAGGGTGTGGAGGGTTTCCAGTTTGGTGGCCAGAGGATTGCATCACTGCATTTTGCAGATGATGTGGTCCTGTTGGCTTCATCGGGCTGGGACCTTCAGGGTTCACTAGGGCGGTTTGCAGCCGAGTGTGAAGCTGCTGGGATGAGGATCAGCACCTCCAAATCTGAGGCCACGGTTCTCAGTCGGAAAAGGATGGACTGCACCCCTCGGTTCGGGGGTGAAGTTCTGCCTCAAGTAGAGGAGTTCAAGTATCTCTGGGTCTTGTTCACGATTGAGGGAAGAATATAACGCGAGATTGACAGACGGATTGGTGCGACGTCTGCAGTGATACAGCCACTGTACCGGTCTGTTGTGGTGAAGAGGGAGCTGAGCCGGAAGGCGAAGCTCTCGATTTACAGGTCGGTCTACGTTCCTACCCTCACCTATGGTCATGAACTTTGGGTAATGACCGAAAGGACATGGTTGCGAATACAAGCGGCAGAAATTAGTTTCTTCCGCAGGATGTCTGGGATCACCCTCAGAGATAGGGTGAGGATCTCGGAGTAGAGCCACTGCTCCTTCACGTTCAGAGGACACATCCCTGGTGAGGTGTTTCGGGCATGTCCAGCCGGGAGGAGACCTCAGGACAGACTAAGGACACGTTGGAGTGACTATGTCTTGCAGCTAGCAGCTGCCCGGATAATGTTTCTTTAGTTTTCGATTCCCTCACTTCCTGTTTTGAGCACCCCTGGGTTTGTGTTTTAGTTGCCATGACTGCAGATTGCTTTCACCTGCCTCTGATTAGTGTTCGGGACTCTCTGCTGCTCCTGGCCCCTAATCAGAGAGCTACTTATTCCTGCTGTTCACCACACTAAGGCGGGCTTCCTTATTTGCCGTAAGCAACAAGTTACGTTGGATGAATTCCTGTTTCCTTGCTCATGATTCCTGTGCTAAGTCTCGCCCTAGATTCCTGTGCTAAGTCTCTCCCTAGCTCCCCGTGCCATCGGCACACTTGCTTTGTTTCGTTTGTTGGTACGTTGACTGATTTATGAGGAATAAATCATTTTCCTAACCTGCATTTTGCCTCCGGAGTTTCCATCTGCATCCTGGGAGAACAACCCTCGCATAAACATGCGACCCAATCGTGACACCCCCCTGTAGAACTAGAGGAGGTGGGCGGGGACAGGGAAGTCTGGGCATCTCTGCTTTGACCGCTGCCCCCGCGACCCGGCCTCGGATAAGCGGCTAGGAAATGGATGAATGGATCGATATTTCATTTTTGTTTCCTTCACCAAACATCTATTTGCTGCTAATAAACTGCATTACTTTTTGCAGCAAATGCAGAACAGTTTGATGTAATGGCATACATGGCAAGAAGATGGAATGCTGCGACAATAGCAACATAGCATCTGGTGGACTCTCATTTCACTTCTTTATGTTTGTGTTTTTATCTCCACTGCATGCTGCTGTACCACTGAGCTCATCTGTTGTTCAGCGACTGACACCAGTATGCTGATTCTTGCTATATGACACTGCCAATGGACTGGATAGTAGACAAAGTGCTTTAATAAGGCGGCATGCCATCTGTTCCGGGCTGTTCTGCACACTATAAAAAAGTATTTTTGGTAAATGCAAAGTATGTAGTTTGCTAATTGAAATAATCCATTTGTACGCAAATACTATGAGCAAGCCTCATTTATCAAGTCCCCGATGCAATATCAGAAGCAAACACTAGCATGTATGTTGTTCAAAGTGTACAGAGCTGACAAGCCAATGCATCAAATCAGTTCTTAAAAATCAGCTCAACCCTTTGTTTCAATTCAGCTGTGTAATTCAATCAATCAATCAATCTAATAGAATTTTCCATATATTAGCCACAGATATATACGTTGTGAAATGACTTATTTACACAGAAAGATTCTGTAAATGTTTATTTACGTACCTTTATTGTTTCCAAACAGTGTCTGTAGCACTGCAGTAAAACGGCTGATCAAACAAAACAGAAGTCATTGTCATGGACCCACTAGCTGCGGAAGCTAGCTCTCCAATCAGCTGAACAGACTCAATAACTCCACGGTAACGTTTTGGTGAAACTACTGAGGAATTTGTGAAACTGAAATATTACAAAAAGAATGCCATTGTAAGTTAATAATACTAGCACAGACACTCGTAAACGTATTAGCACATTAGCTCATGCTAATGACGCTAGCGTCTTTACATTATCATACAAATATGCATGGAACACGCCTACAGACATCACACATGGGATGCTTTAGCAAGTAAGAGTTGTTTTAGTTATATTGTAAAACTTACAAACGTTGCTTGGAGTGATGAATGAAGGATACTTACGTGTTACGGCTAGAACACTGAACGAAACTCTACTTCTGGTTTGAAAGCACTAAATTGAAGGACACTGCAGCACCTGCAGTGAGCAAACCAGTCCAAAAGATGGCCATAGCAAAACGATAAAAACTTTCTCAATGTATTTGCTTGTTTTAAAAAAAAACGATTTTACATATAGCTGTCAGCAAATAAAAATCCATAAATTAGCCGCACCGTCAAATAGTCGGCAGAGATCAAAGTGTAGGAAAAAAGCAACTTGTGACCTAAAAGTGACTAAAAGTCCGGAATTTTTGTTTGGTTTGTCAGTGTGTTTATCTGTAAACAACAATATCTAAATTATAAATGTCAGTGTTCATCTGTAAATAACAATACATAAATAATAAATGTCAGTGTTTATCTGTAAATAATATATAAATATTGTCAGTGTTTATCTGTACATAACAATACATAAATAATGTCAGTGTTTATCTGTAAATAACAATATATAAATAATAAATGTCAGGGGTTATCTGTAAATAACAATATATAAATGATAAATGTCAGTGTTTATCTGTAAATAACAGTACATAAATAATAAATGTCAGTGTTTATCTGTAAATAACAATATATAAATGATAAATGTCAGTTTTTATCTGTAAATAACAATATATTAATAATAAATGTCAGTGTTTATCTGTAAATAACAATATATAAATAATAAATGTCAGTGTTTATCTGTAAATAATATATTTATCATAAATGTCAATGTTTATCTGTAAATATATAAATAATAAATGTCAGTGTTTATCTGTAAATAATATATAAATAATAAAAGTCAGTGTTTGTCTGTAAATAACAATTTATAAATAATAAATGTCAGTGTTTGTTCGGTTTGAAACATTCAGGAATTATCTACAGCGTTGTCGATAGTGCCTCTTCCCCACTGCCCCTACTTTCCGCTGCACACATAGAAGATTAACCAACAAGGTAAAGTGGATTTTGTATTTTATTCCTAATCTTTGTAGCAACCTGGATGTTAAAGTGAAGGAGTTTTGTATTCGCAAAGTGTGAGTTTAAGAGGTTGTTCAAAATAATAGTGCTTACAAAGTACGAAGAAGAAGAATTATGAGAAATACTTTCAACCTTATTGAAAATAAGACATTCTTCATCTCAGTATGTTAATAATGACTGACTCAATTATATATTACAAAACTGTTGTATTACTCATTCATGGATGTCATTTTACTATAAAAATGTCGGTAAATTAACGTATATATTTCTAAACGCTATGAAGTGGGAAGGGGGTAGGATTAAATAAGCTTTGCTTCTTCCTACTCCTTTTCGGACATGATGTAAAGTGAAATTATATGAAATTATGTGATGTATTATGCTGTAAGTGTGTTCATGTTTGAAATAAACTAAAGAAAGAAAGAAAGAAATATACAAGAAATAGAAAATAAACAAGTCGTCTTCACATAACTTTACTCCGCAATGGCAGTCGTGTGTTCAACCCCAATGGTGTTCAACCAATCAGCGTTTGACAGCACAGCCCGCTCCCGAAAAGGTTCCGGTGAGCTTGGAAAAGTCCCATTGAGCTAGGAGGAACTCCGAAAGGTTCCTGAAGAACTAAATCTACTCTGGTAGTTTTTGGTGGAAAAACCTTGAAAAGGACCTAATGTACAGGATACGTGTG
>NC_084758.1:23550936-23553436 GCF_033978785.1 Entelurus aequoreus
CAATGATCGTTTATGTCAGGTTCAAACACTGATGACATCTATAAAACAAGACAAGAAGCAAGGAATCAAACCAAGACAGAATTAAAGTTGGCTCAGTGAGGAGAAACGTGTTCGCCTGTACCCTTGCACAGTGTCACTACGCTCCTGACGAAAGATTGTACGCCTCCTCTTTTATTTGGACTTTCCCTGATTACATGGCAACAGCTGTTTCTAAGGGAAGGGGGTCGTAAACAGCAGTCGCCTTTGGCTACAAAACAGTTCAAAGAAAAGGTCGTAAAACAGTTCAAAGAAGAGGTCCCTGGAGGGGAGTCAGGTCCTGCTTCCTTTTCGCTTTGTAGATCTCGGGTCTGATTGGCCAGTGATGACGGTGAGTTGGGCTTAGACCAATCACAGCAGGCCGACGGGGGACGCTGTGCGTGATGACACAGGCTAATGGAAGGATGCAACGTAGCGCACACTTGTGAAAGTCATGCAAATATTTACCTTTCCACTTCAATGGAGCTCTGCGAAACTCATTTCCGTCGCAATGCCAGGCTGAGTGAAGGGCACAAATAAAGTCACCGGTCTACTTTTACTCCCTGTTTCAGGGGGTCATTTGTAATTACTGTTTTTAATTAGGCTATGTCTACACTAAGCCGGATAACCCCATCAACGAATAATTATTTAACCTAAGCCCCGTTTCAGCCACACTAAACCGGCGTTTAAGCTTCCCCTCCTAGGACAAATTTTTAGACGGGTAAGTGCGCCGTCTATTTCTTGAATCTCCGGCTCTTGGCTTTGTATGGACTCAATGATCGTTTATGTCAGGTTCAAACACTGATGACATCTATTAAACAAGACAAGAAGCAAGGAATCAAACAGGGACAGAATTACAGTTGGCTCAGTGAGGAGAAACGCGTACACTTGACTATTTTATTGATTATGGGACAAGCAGTAGAAAATGGTGGATGGAACTTTTTTCGTCACTTACTGTTTGTCTTTGGTACACTAATGTATATATTTTAGGCCATAGGTTCTTTGTTTTTTTGTTTTTTTTTGCAAAAATATATATATATCTATTTTTATATTGCTCTTTTTATCTTTGGTATGAACAATATTATGTAAACTCGAAGTTATTATTATTTTTTTGGTTCTTTGTTGTTGCTATTTTTGTATTACAACATTTTATTATTTGATCATGTTGTACTGCATTTTAATCTTTTGTTTTGTGATTGTGTGATGTTTTTTGCCTGGACCCCAGGAAGAATAGTCTCCACTGCGGTGTAGACTAATGGGGATCCTTAATAAACTAAACTAACTAAACTTGTACCCTTGCACAGTGTCACTACGCTCCTGACGAAAGATTGTACGCCTCCTCTTTTATTTGGACTTTCCCTGATTACATGGCAACAGCTGTTTCTAAGGGAGGGGGGTCATAAACAGCAGTCGCCTTTGGTTACAAAACAGTTCAAAGAAAAGGTCGTAAAACAGTTCAAAGAAGAGGTCCCTGGAGGGGAGTCAGGTCCTGCTTCCTCTTCGCTTTGTAGATCTCGGGTCAAGACAAAATCTTTCTGTGGATTACAATACATCAAAGAAACAGAACACCTTAATGTTGCTTCCCATCCTACACAGTGGAGTTTTACAAGCCTTTTGTTTGGTAGGATCAAAGACAGCTTTTATATTCTCGCCGGGAACTCATGGCAACACAAAGTTTTGTGATAACTTGGATGCAATTATTCTGACATTTTACAAACTGAGTTCGGAGAGGAAGTGACGCCAGAAAGAACGTGCCACAGCCAGCTTCATAATAAACTAACTCGGAGCTAACCACTGGAAATATGGAGGCGAGTCATCCAGACATTCCCGTGTTTCTCCCTCCTCATATTCGGTACTATACCGCCTCTAAAAAGTACAGAAAAAAAAGAAAAAAGATTTTGTGACGATAAAAAATATAGATGTCATCATAGTATTAACGACTAGATACTTGGTATCGGTCAGAATAATTGTATCTAAGTTATCACAAAACTTTGTGTTTCAAAGAGTTCCCGGCGAGCAGACATAAGCTGTATTTGATCCTACCAAGCAAAAGGCTTGTAAAACTCCACCGTGTAGGATGGGGAGTGACATGAGGGTGTCGGTTTCTTTAATGTATTTTAATCCACAGGAAGATTTTGTCTTGACCCGAGATCTACAAAGCGGAGAGGAAGCAGGACCAGACTCCCCTCCAGGCGACATTTTCTTTGAACTGTTTTGTAACCAAAGGCGATGGCTGTTTACGACCCCCCCTCCCTTAGAAACAGCTGTTGCCATGTAATCAGGGAAAGTCCAAATAAAAGAGGAGGCGTACAATCTTTCGTCAGGAGCGTAGTGACACTGTGCAAGGGTACAGTGTCTATGCGTTTCTCCTCAATTGAGCTAAATTTAATTCTGTCTCTGTTTAATTCCTTGCTTCTTGTCTTGTTTAATAGATGTCATCAGTGTTTGAATCTGACAGTATCATTACAGTGGATGTCAGTTGTAT
>NC_084758.1:23558436-23568436 GCF_033978785.1 Entelurus aequoreus
AAATGAGATACATTAGAAATGTACAAAGTATTGTTAGAATAATTGTATCTAAGTTATCACAATACTTTGTGTTGAAATGAGTTCCCGGCGATAAGACGAAAGCTGTCTTTGAACCTACCAAGAAGAAGGCTTGTTAAAACTCCACTGTGTAGGGGGGAAGCAACATGAAGGTGTTCTGTTTCTTTCATGTGTTGTAATCAACAGAAAGATATTGTTCTAGCCCAAGGACTACAAAGCGGAGAGAAGGCAGGATCTGCCCAAGTTCCAGACACCTCTTTTTTGAACTTTTTTACGACCTCTTTTTTGAACTCTTTACGACCTGTTTTTTTTAAACTCTTTTACGACCTCTTTTTTGAACCGACCTTTTCTTTTGAACTGTTTTTTTTTATCAAAGGCGATGACTGTTTACGACCCCCGTCCCTTTGGAAGCAGCTGTTGCCATGTGGTCAGGGAAGGTCCAAATAAAAGAAGGAGGCGTGCAATCTTTTGGCAGAGCGTGCTGAGACACTGTGCAAGTGTACAGTTTCCAGGCGTCTCTCCTCACTGAGCCCAATTGAATTCTGTCTCTGTTTAATTCCTTGCTTCTTGTCTTGTTTAATAGATGTCATCAGTGTTTGAACCTGACAAGTATTATGAGCCTTCTTTTTAATATTAGCTACATTTCAAATGAATTGTGTTAAGTTTACAAAGCAACGACCAAATGTATTCATTTATTTCATTATTTTAATATTATTGATGTCATATATAATGCCCTGAGTTTCTGTATGAACCCTAAGGCAATTTACGTACAAAAATATTACCTCTTTTTCTCTCTCTCTTCATGTTCTCCTTCTAATTTCCCTCATGTAAACTGTTATTTCTATTGTGCTGTTTCTGTAAATTGTGTGCACGTTCCAACAAAAGTTATTAATGAAGAAAAAAAAGATGACAGCATTTTAGTCACATTGCGTCAGATAAGATTGCGTTACGCAGATTGTGTTTTTATTGGCCAGTTCTGTGAGTCTGCTCGCAATTCTGTTAATGTGGAAATCATAGGGCCGCTAAAAATATGTGTTTGTCATCTGCGGCCTGTAAGGGTACTCGGTTGTAATACGCTTTTCCACCACTTGTGGCAGTAATGACAACCTCAAACACACAGAAGAAGTGGGATGTTAATGTCATAGAGAAGTTTTAAGTGCAAAAATTATGACTCAAATAGTGCAGCTGTATTTATTTTAGCACAACATAATTGTGTGTACATTAATTTATTTATGAATCCCTTCTCAAACAGTATATTTGACTAGTATTTATTTCTGTCATTACGCTGACCTAAGGTTTATGTGTGTTATGTTTTTTTGTGATTAACACATTGTTTCATATAGATTAGATATAATTATTGAATATGATTAAAATCAAGAGGAATATCACTAATTCAGTGTTGTTGTAAGTGGAATGGAAGCGTTGTGCCCCCAGGTTTAAAAAGTTAAACGTTTGAGTCTTGGAACATTTTCGTCTTTGTGAATATCTATGTGAACAAAGCACCTAAATTGAGGTCTCAAATGTTCCGGAAATGTTACTTAGAATAAGTTTGTAAAGGGCATGGTGTTCTATAAGCACAGCAGGGGTGTCCAAACTATGGCCAACCGGCATCTTCTATTTGGCACACTTGACGGCACGAGTCTAATAAGCAATATGGTCGGGAGAGGTGTATTCATGTCATATACAAATAGCCAGTGGTCTAACAGCTGCCAATTTATCGCCCTCTGGTGGCCAATAAAAGTTACTCAACCATTAATTGGGTTGTATGACCCAAACCAAACAACCTTCCCTAGTCATGGTGCAGGAAAAAAAAAATCAACCAGCACAAAAACTCAACAAACATGATCACACATAACACAACCTTTGTGGATATTAAAAAAAAATGTCCAATCAACATTAAAAAATAAATAACACAAATTACACCCATTTAAATCCATTCCAAGGGATGATGGGTAAAATGAAAAACACTCTCTCCGCAATTTTTTGGCACATTTTAGCTGCTTGATATTTCTGATCGATTACAAAACTTTACAGACGTCGTCACAGAAGTAAACAATGTAGGAGTTGAACTTTCACATTCTCTTAATATCCAATTAAAATCATTATTAATTATATATCCATTATATTAATAAAATATGTACTCATATATGTTTATAGGCTTAATGTGTATATATATATATATATATATATATATATATATATATATATATGTGTGTGTGTGTGTATACGTGTATATCGTCGAGGTTTCTGTGGTTTATACAGTGCTCAATATACGTTAGGTCAGGAATATACGTTAGGTCAGGAAAAAACACAGAGGCTATATCATCCCTACAAGCCTGTTTCGCAGGTTTCCCTGCTCGCCAGGGGATTTTATTCTATTTATATAAAATCCCCTGACGAGCAGGGAAACCTGCGAAACAGGCTTGTGGGGATAATGTAGCCTCTGTGTTTTTTCCTGACCTAACGTATATACATGTATATATATATATATATATATATATATATATATATATATATATATATATATATATATATATATATATATATATATATATATATATATATATATATATATATATATATATATATATCAAACAAACCTTTAATGAAGTGATCAGTGCAAACTCATGCATTATTCAACTCTCCTCCCTTGGACTGGAGTGTGAGCGGCTTTTCTCGTCATCGTTTCCACAAATCTTGCATTTTTCCACCCTTTTTTGATAACCTCTCGAGGAACTCTGAGGAAACGTTTGTCCTTTTCGTGATTTGAGCGGTTCGCACAGCCGAAAACAACACGAGCATAGGGCCTTTTTTCTTCGAGAAAGGCTTAACGGCGCCTCGTAGCTGTTAAAATAATTGTATCTAAGTTATCACAAAACTTTGTGTTTTGTGTTTCAATGAGTTATCCGGCGAGCAGACAAAAGCTGTTTTTAATCCTACCAAGCAGTAGGCTTGTAAAACTCCACTGTCTAGGATGGGAAGCAACATGAAGGTAATCTGTTTCTTTCATGTATTGTAATCAACAGAAAGATATTGTCTTGACCCGAGAACTACAAAGCGAAGAGGAAGCAGGACCCGACTTCCCTCCAGGGACCTTTTCTGTGAACTGTTTTACGACCCTTTCTTTGAACTGTTGTAATCAAAGGCGATGGCTGTTTACGACCCCCCTCCCTTAGAAACAGCTGTTGCCATGTAATCAGGAAAAGTCCAAATAAAAGAGACGGCGTACAATCTTTCGCCAGAGCGTAATGACACTGCCCAAGGGTACAGCTGTACACGTTTCTTGTCACTGAGCCAAATTTAATTCTGTCTCTGTTTGATTCTTTGCTTCTTGTCTTGTTTAATAGATGTCATCAGTTGTTGAACCTGACAGTAGCCATTGAGAACAGAGCTAGCTTGACCACCACGCGTACTTAACCACCGACAATGTTTAACCTATTTTAGTGACAGTTCAATGTCATCCTTTGCTAAAATTTGAGGCGGACCAGCCTCCATGTTAATATTGACAGCCCGATGCTTCGCATGCGGGTTTTGTGAGTCCATTAGACAAAAATATGCATGTTTTGCTCAGTAAACAAAGATGTTCAATCCAAGTGATGGGAATTTGGCTTGTAGCCATAAACGGGCAGGAAGAGCGAGAGCGCTCCTTCATTGCTATGCTGCACATGGAGTGTGTTATTCGACACACTCCATTCACTGCCACTTTGATTCACATCGGAAATGTAAACGTTCAGGCTATTAGATGACCACAGAGTATTGGCAAATGGGGCCAAAAATGTGATCTGACTTTAAGGATGAGAGGGGAAACTGATGTCCGATGTTTTTTCTATTTTGTGTGACGGTATTATTTCTGCATCAGGATCGGGTCCCTTCCTTTGTCCTCCTTCTCCTTTACGTCTCTTTAATTTTCCCAGAACATGCCGGGCCCGCCGGAATCGGATGTGACAATCTTTCACGGGATTTGAGGCTCAGAAGTCATTAGAGCGAAAAGCGTATTCAGCACAAAGTTATCGGAGCCGAAAGTACGGTGCCGTGCATTGTTTTATGCACTGCAAAAAGTCGGTGTTTAAAAGCAAGAAAAAAAAATACAAAAATTAGGGGTATTTTATTTGAACTAAGCAAAATTATCTGCCATTAGAACAAGAAAATTTGGCTTGTCAAGACTTTCCAAAACAAGTAAAATTAGCTAACCTCAATGAACCCAAAAATATCTTAAAATAAGTATATTCTCCCTAATAAGTGTACTTTTCTTGGTAGAAAAAAAATAGACCTTTTTGCTCAATATGTTGAAAAATATTCTTAAATTAAGTAAATGCTAGTGCCATTATCTTAACATAATGATTCGTGCTCGGCATTACATTTCTTGAAACCAACAAACTTATACTAAAAACAAATTGTTCTTAATGAAAAGGCAACAAGGCTACAGCTTGTTACTCTCGGGGCAAATCATGTTATCTAAAAATGCATTTTTCCATGGATAACATGACATCATCGCGCCAAGTGCGTGCTCTTTCAGTCAATTAGTGCCCATATATACAGCCCGGCCCCCGGCCAAAATTGTTTTAATTATAATTTTGAAGAATTTACCTAAATGTGCATGAACTATTTCTGTTCAAAATTGTTTGAAATGTAAAATGTTTAAATATTAACTGTCAGTTTACTGTACTGTGCCAACTGTACTACAATATGAGTACATCTTTTCTATTGTTTCATTGAAAATAAAACAGCAAAGTCAATTTGGCTGTCATCTGTTTTAATTATGAGACACATTTGTGTCAAAATCATGATTTTTTTTTTCATGCTTGAAATAAGAAATTATTACTTTAAAAAAGTAGTTTTATACTTGTGAGTGTTGATGACACAGCTTTGCAACAGTTGATATTCTAGTTTCAAAAATGTTTTACTCAATATAGGTCATCAAATCTCAGCTACAAGCTGTAATATCTTACTGAGATCATTTAGGACCAAAACCCTTAAATCAAATAAAACATTTTAACATAAAATCTGCTTAGTGAGAAGAATTATCTTATTAGACAGAAAATAAGCAAATATCACCCTTATTTGAGATAGTCCGGTCCTGACCAAAACTTTGGTCTGTCAATCCAACAATGTAGTCTTTTGCTGAATTAGACAGGTAAGCAATCATCCAGAGTACCAAGATTCCATAGGATCTTTCAAGACACTTTAAAAGCAAATAAGATGCTGAAACGTGCAGAAGCGGCTAATTCTTCGAGGGTGAGTGGCAGCCCGATAAGGCAGAGATGACACCCTGCTTGGCTTGTTAGCACACACACAGAAGCGTGACCGTCAAAGAACATTAAGGACTTTTCACCACACTGAAGCCTTCCCCTCCGTGCTCGTAATCACCCTTCTATCTCCCGTCTGGTCCGAGCGAGGCTCTATCTGTTCACTTGAATAGCAGTGTGGAAAAGAAAATGGTAAAAATGTTCACTATGTCACAAAATGTTCATCACTTATACGACGACCACTAAGCAGTTATGCTTATTGGTTGTCTTTAAAAAAGACGATACTAATATTGCATTGATTACATGCTGATTGTACATAGTGGACACTACAGAGAAGAGGAAGCGAAAAGTGAAAGATTGAGAGAATAAAAAAATAGAGCACATGTTAAAGGGGAACTGCACTATTTTGCCTATTGTTTACAATCATTATGAGAGACCAGAACATACAGTCGCGATCAAAAGTTTACACATCACATAGAGGAAAGTTCTGTGGTCAGATGAAACAAAAATTGAGCTGTTTGGCCACAATACCCAGCAATATGTTTGGAGGAGAAAAGATGAGGCCTTTAATCCTAGGAACACCATGCCTAGCGTCAAGCGTGGTGGTGGTAGTATTATGCTCTGGGCCTGTTTTGCTGCCAATGGAACTGGTGCTTTAAATGGGACAATGAAAAAGGAGGATTACCTCCGAATTCTTCAGGACAACCTAAAATCATCAACCCGGAGGTAGGGTCTTGGGCGCAGTTGGGTGTTCCAGCAGGACAATGACCCCAAAAACACGTCAAAAGTGGTAAAGGAATGACTAAATCAGGCTACAATTAAGGTTTTGGAATGGCCTTCTCAAAATCCTGACTTAAACGTGTGGACAATGCTGAAGAAACAAGTCCATGTCAGAAAACCAACAAATTTAGCTGAACTGCATCAATTTTGTCAAGAGGAGTGGTCAAAAAAGAAGCTTGTGGATGGCTACCAAAAGTGTCTTATTGCAGTGAAACTTACCAAGGAACATATAAATAAATACATAAAAGAACCAAACTTCATGAATTTTTTTTGTGACCAACAAGTATGTGCTCCAATCACTCTATCACAAAAAAATAAGAGTTGTAGAAATGATTGGAAACTCAAAACAGCCATGACATTATGTTCTTTACAAGTGTATGTAAACTTTTGACCTTGACTGTACATCTTTTTTTAAATTTAGGATATTAAAGATGATAAACGCTTGGAAGATGCGGCGAATGGGAGTCACCATTGTAGCCTTCAAAACCTCTAAAACAACTTCCTCCACGCATTTATTTACGACTTCCGGCAACAAATATATATTATTCACATGTAAAAAAATACCTAAGTGTTTATTGTTTATTATGAGCGAACTGTGGTGCTGAATTTCCCCCAGGGATTAAAGTACTTTCTATTCTATTCTATTCTTTTGGAAAAACAAACACGTGTGTGTCTTTTCTAATCATGGCAGACTTGGTAACAGACAACGAAGACGTCTATTTTTGGACAAATGAGGAATCGCGACCTTATCTTTTTGAAGCTGAATATACAGAGGATGAACTACTTCTTCTAGAAGCGAGCACGAAGGAAGGGTGAGACGTTAGAGCATACGGAAGCCGTTAAAGTGAGGTGAAAGGGACTTTGGCGCTGTAAATGTGGAATTTGAAGCCATGCTATTTTGACATAAAGGGAGTGCTTACTCAAATAAACCGGAAAAAATGCTGACGTACAAGTTAAGTTATTTGTTTCCATAGCGAGCTTTCACAGCTAATACAGAAGCATGCCGATGTGTTACTACGCTAGAAAAATAATTGCTCAGTATTGGCTCTTACAATAACAATGTTGCTACAGCTTGGTTATTATACAGGTTACGGAACGTAAGTGAAGTATTGTTTACAGTTTTTGAATGCATTTTTCAAGTGATTTAGAGGTAGAATTGATTGCTCCCATTAGCTGCATTGCTAGCCACCAAAGAACAAGCTGATTTTTATATGTTAGAATGCAAAAAAACAACAACATTTGTCTTCTTGTCTCTCATAATAATTGGGAACAATATGCAAGATTCCAAAAAAGTGCAGTTCCCCTTTCTCCTCATTCTATAAATGGACTAAGTACAAACAGTAGCAATACCAGCGCTGGAGAGAAGACCGTGCCCGACAAAGTCTGGCGCGTTCACTCTAGATCAGGGATGTCAAACGTTCGGACCGAACTGTGTTTATGTGCTAAAAGCTTAATTTATGATTGTTTTTTTTATCAAAGTATAACTGTAGATGTCAACATTGTGTATGCGCTGAAAGATTAATTTATGATTGTTGTCTTTATCAAAATATAACTATAGATGTCAACATTGTATATGTGCTGAAAGATTAATTTATGATTGTTTATCAAAATATAACTATAGATGTCAACATTGCGTATGTGCTGAAATATTCATTTATGATTGTTATCTTTATGAAAATATAACTATAGATGTCAACATTGCGTATGTGCTGAAATATTCATTTATGATTGTTATCTTTATCAAAATATAACTATAGATGTCAACATTGTGTATGTGCTGAAAGCTTCATTTATGATTGTTGTCTTTATCAAAATATAACTATAGATGTCAACATTGTGTATGTGATGGAATATTATTTTATGATTGTTGTCTTTATCAAAATATAACTATAGATGTCAACATTGTGTATGTGCTGAAATATTCATTTATGATTGATGTCTTTATCAAAATATAGCTATAGATGTCAACATTGTGTATGTGCTGAAAGATTAATTTATGATTGTTGTCTTTATCAAAATATAACTATAGATGTCAACATTGTGTATGTGCTGAAATATTATTTTATGATTGTTGACTTTATCACAATTTAACTATAGATGTCATTATTGTATATGTGCTGAAAGATTAATTTATGATTGTTTATCAAAATATAACTATAGATGTCAACATTGTGTATGTGCTGAAATATTATTTTATGATTGTTGACTTTATCACAATTTAACTATAGATGTCATTATTGTATATGTGCTGAAAGATTAATTTATGATTGTTTATCAAAATATAACTATAGATGTCAACATTGTGTATGTGCTGAAAGCTTCATTTATGATTGTTGTCTTTATCAAAATATAACTATAGATGTCAACATTGTGTATGTGCTGAAAGATTAATGTATGATTGTTGTCTTTATCAAAATATAACTATATATGTCAACATTGTGTATGTGCTGAAAGATTAATTTATGATTGTTGTCTTTATCAAAATATAACTATAGATGTCAACATTGTGTATGTGCTGAAAGCTTCATTTATGATTGTTGTCTTTATCAAAATATAACTATAGATGTCAACATTGTGTATGCGCTGAAAGATTAATTTATGATTGTTGTCTTTATCAAAATATAACTATAGATGTCAACATTGTGTATGTGCTGAAATATTATTTTATGATTGTTGACTTTATCACAATTTAACTATAGATGTCAACATTGTATATGTGCTGAAAGATTAATTTATGATTGTTTATCAAAATATAACTATAGATGTCAACATTGTGTATATGCTGAAAGATTCATTTATGATTGTTTATCAAAATATAACTATAGATGTCAACATTGTGTATGTGCAGAAAGATTCATTTATGATTGTTGTTTTTATCAAAATATAACTATAGATGTCAACATTGTGTATGCGCTAAAATATTAATTTATGATTGATGTCTTCAGCAAAATATAACTATAGATGTCAACATTGTGTATGTGCAGAAAGATTCATTTATGATTGTTGTTTTTATCAAAATATAACTATAGATGTCAACATTGTGTATGTGCTGAAAGATTCATTTATGATTGTTGTTTTTATCAAAATATAACTATATATGTCAACATTGTGTATGTGCAGAAAGATTCATTTATGATTGTTGTTTTTATCAAAATATAACTATAGATGTCAACATTGTGTATGTGCTGAAATATTCATTTATGATTGTTATCTTTATCAAAATATAACTATAGATGTTAACATTGTGTATGTGCTGAAAGATAAATGTCTGATTGTTGTCTTTATCAAAATATAACTATATATGTCAACATTGTGTAAGTGCAGAAAGATTCATTTATGATTGTTGTTTTTATCAAAATATAACTATAGATGTCAACATTGTGTATGCGCTAAAAGATTAATTTATGATTGATGTCTTTAGCAAAATATAACTATAGATGTCAACATTGTGTATGTGCAGAAAGATTCATTTATGATTGTTGTTTTTATCAAAATATAACTATAGATGTCAACATTGTGTATGCGCTGAAAGATTAATTTATGATTGATGTCTTTAGCAAAATATAACTATAGATGTCATCATTGTGTATGTGCAGAAAGATTCATTTATGATTGTTGTTTTTATCAAAATATAACTATAGATGTCAACATTGTGTATGTGCTGAAAGCTTCATTTGAGCTCGCGAAATGTAGACGTCCCTCGCTCCCCTCACTCGCAAACACATTCATCACAATTTCATAAAGCAAAACTGACCTTAACCAAGCTCCCTCCACTGAGGCCGCCTTGCATTGATATGAAGCACAATCAATGGGCTGATTTATTAGTCTAATTGAGCTGCATTTGTGCACACTGAAGTAGTAACACTAATTGTTCTTCCAGTGCAGATTTTAAAGCCTTTATCCCCTCTCTCGCATCGGGATACTTATCTTCTCGTCAGGCGGCAACAGGACGCAGA
>NC_084758.1:23570936-23575936 GCF_033978785.1 Entelurus aequoreus
TTTAGCTCATTCACGTAAGAGACTAGACGTATAAGATTTCATGGGATTTAGCGATTAGGAGTGACAGATTGTTTGGTAAACGTATAGCATGTTCTATATGTTATAGTTATTTGAATGACTCTTACCATAATATGTTACGTTAACATACCAGGCACGTTCTCAGTTGGTTATTTATGCGTCATATAACGTACACTTATTCAGCCTGTTGTTCACTATTCTTTATTTATTTTAAATTGCCTTTCAAATGTCTATTCTTGGTGTTGGGTTTTATCAAATACATTTCCCCAAAAAATGCGACTTATACTCCAGTGCGACTTATATATGTTTTTTTCCTTCTTTATTATGCATTTTCGGCCGGTGCGACTTATACTCCGGAGCGACTTATACTCCGAAAAATTCGGTAATTATTCTAACAACTTGGTTCTCGTCTTGAGACTCGATTCGTTCGCAGCGTCACGTCTATAATTCATTGTCATTCACTGCTTCATTCCTGTCAGGGTGCACCCTGCTGATTGCAGAAACCGCCACCTGCCACAATGTGCTCCAACAAAGAAAACACAAATATGGCATCACAGGACTTTTTCTCTGCTCATTTGCGATTATATATTCAACTCCTTTCCTCGTTCGCCAGCGACGACCACAAGCTGAGACTTTGGTTTTAACATAATTTGAAGCGAGGCTCGAGTTTAACAAGACAATTCTTCTGATGAGGAACATATAGCGGGAGGAAAGGTGCTTACTGTCGCCCTTTTCCTGTCCCTGGAGCTCAGGCAGCATTATTATTTCACATGTATAGATCAGCAGGGTCAAAAGTTCCTCTCCCGTTACAAAGGACTAATGCCTTCCCCCCATACCCCCCACGCGGGCAGAGAGTAAAAAGGGGACTCGTTAATTGGTATTCTGGACCCGAGGTGCTGCGGTTCCAGCGGAGGATTTTGGAAGAGAAAGTTAACAGCAAACTTTTAATGTGAAAGTCAGTTTTTTGGAAGCAGAACTTTTGGGTGGAAGCCGATTTTGTAGCGTGAAGCAAAACAAAAATAGTGTTGGAAGAGTTCCATCCATCCATCCATTTTCTACTGCTTGTCCTTTCCGGGGTCGCGGGGGGTGCTGGAGCCTATCTCAGATGCATTCGGGCGGAAGGCGGGGTACACCCTGGACAAGTCGCCAGTTCATGATTCACAAATTCTGTAAACGTTCTAATTACGGCCTCTATATTTAATCAACCGCACACTTCTATAGCTGTTGCCACGGTCTAGTTCAGGGGTGTCAAACGTACGGCCATGTGCAGGTTTAATCCAGCCCACTAGATCCATTGCCCGGCCTGAGATCGGTAGGTTGTGAGTTCAAACCCCGGCCGAGTCATACCAAAGACTATAAAAATGGGACCCATTACCTCCCTGCTTGGCACTCAGCATCAAGGGTTGGAATTGGGCGTTAAATCACCAAAAATGATTCCCGGGCGCGGCCACCACTGCTGCTCACTGCTCCCCTCACCTCCCAGGGGGTGGTCAAGGGTGTTGGGTCAAGTGCAGAGAAAAATTTCGCCACACCTAGTGTGTGTGTGACAATCATTGGTACTTAAAAAATTTGCTGAATATAAAAATGAGCTGCATTTTTTTAATGAAAGAAACTGCTGTTCTAAATGTGTCCACTGGATGTTGCAACAGCAATTCAAGTGTGACCCACGTCACACATGACAGTGTTTTAAAGATTTGTCAGCTGACTTTAAGCGGCCTCTGGATTGGCTGCCGCGACTCCAATCAGCGCAGGTGCAGGCAATCAGCCGCGCCTGCTGTGGCTGGGAGCAGATGGCGGCAGTATGGATGCACAATACCTTCTTTCGTTGTATTTTATCCACTCAACTGTTAAAATAACAAAACGGCAAGATGAAAAGACTTAAGTCAACATGACCGTCATATTTGTAGTTACAGATCAATGCAGCACTTGCAATTGGTTAAATGCACGATGCGCACCCTGAACTCCATTGTAAAAATGTGTGTTTCTACATTGTTGTTTGTTCTATTTTATTTTATACTAACATCTATTATGTTCACATTGGTTACATTTCTATTTATGTTACCTTTAATTCGGTTATGGTGTCATTTTGACAATTGTTTTGTTAATATTATTATTGTAATATTTGAGTGATGATAATTAATTAAAAAAAATTAAAGTACCAATGATTGTCACACACACACTAGGTGTGGCGAAATTATACTCTGCATTTGACCCATCACCCTTGATCACCCCCTGGGAGGTGAGGGGAGCAGTGAGCAGCAGCAGTGTCCGCGCCCGGGAATCATTTTTGGTGATTTAACCCCCAATTCCAACCCTTAATGCTGAGTGCCAAGCAGGGAGGTAATGGGTCCCATTTTTATAGTCTTTGGTATGACTCGGCCGGGGGTTTGAACTCACAACCTACCGATCTCAGGGCGGACACTCTAACCACTAGGCCACTGAGTAGTTTAAATGAATGTGTTGTGGCAGTCGCGGTTGTCACCGATGCGGCGGTTTGAGAAAACACTTGATTGCTTTTCCCAACACGTATTTAATGGTGAACTGCAAACATGAGAATCCTAAACAGGAAGTGCTTACAGTTTAATGGCTTTGTAAACACAGTCTAAGTTGATTGTGTTCTTCAGGGGGTGAACAAGGGGATGGGTCAAATGCAGAGGACACATTTCACCACACCTAATTTGTGTATATTGATGCAATTTTACAATTATTTTCGTTTCACTAAATACGCGTTTATCACTTGCAACTTTAAAAAAAAACTGTGCATTTTTAATAAGAAACCGTTAAATTAATTCCCACATTTTTTAAATTAATGGAAATTTGTGCAAAACGGGAACATAAGCGCCCTAAAATAAAGGAGCTGGTCGTTCGCATTTTAGAACTGTCTGCATTTTTTTATTTACAATATATAAATTGATTATTGACATTTATTAATCGATTTTATAATCATCCATGTCCGAATTTCCCCCACCTGTAATGTGTCCAATGTTGACTTGTCGTAAAATCAATATAATTACTCCTATGACAGTTATTAATGACAACTGCCTTGTAGAAATACAACGAATGACAAAAAAAAAAACCCTAAACATGCCTATTGAGTGCCGTCAATGTGAGTGTATGGTAGATGTGTCCACTCGTGGCGTGACATCGAAGGAAGCCCACACGCCAACGTGATATCAGACAGCAATGTGCAATGTCAGCCAACTGTATCGTCTTCTGTACCTGAGCCAAGAGGTGGACCTCAGCACTGAGCCCCTCTGTGAGATCTCTAAACCAGAAATCCAGTTTAAAAAGCCTTAATTTTTCAATGAAAATCCAGCTGGTTTGACGCATTGGACTTTAGCCGTTCCAGGGAATATACTTAAAAGAGCTTGCATGGGACATTCTGTGCTGTACTGTCCAGCAATATGGGGCAAGTGATGAGTTTTAAATAACTCAAGTTGAACAGGAGCGGCTTACCGCAGCGGGGGAGCCAGCTGGACTTTCAGCTGAGGCTGGCGCTGGCATCACCTGATACAGGACAGCTGGCTGTACCCGAAAAACAAGTCCCGAGTGTCCCCGCTTGGACTTCACCCTGTCCAAGCTCCACATCTGTGGGAGAAATAATGCATTTTATTAGTGGGCCCTGCAGCTCCAGGAAGACCTACATATTCCTGGAGGCGTATGGATGATCTCGTCATCCTCTATTGCAGGGGTTCCCAAACTACGGCCCGCAGGCCAATTGCGGCTGGCACGAGTTCAACAAACAATCTAACCAGGCAGGGTGTTTACATATTAAATTATTATATATCGGGCGCTTATTCGTCAACGTCTTGTGGACATCGTGGGTGACTCAGGCAAGTGACTATGGAGTGTACTTTCTAAAGACTATGTGCACAGCATTCACTTATATGACCCAATCTAAACAACCTTCCCTAGTCATGGCACAGAAAAAAAAAAAATCAACCAGCACAAAAAGTCAAACAACCTGCTCACTGAACTTTGTGGATATTATAAAAAAAACAGCAAACCACCATAAAAAAAATAAAAATAAATTACACCCATTTAAATTGCAAGTAATTATGGGTAAAATGCAAAACAGTCCCTCAACACTTATTCAAATTTGGCACATTTTAGCTGCTTGATATTTCTGATTGATTACAAAACTTTAAGGAAGCCGTCACGAAGGTAAACAAGGTAGGAATTGAACTTTCACATACCGTATTTTTCGGACTATAAGTCGCAGTTTTTTTCATAGTTTGGCCGGGGGTGCGACTTATACTCAGGAGCGACTTTAGTGTGAAATTATTAACGCATTACCGTAAAATATCAAATAATATTATTTAGCTCATTCACGTAAGAGACTAGACGTATAAGATTTCATGGGATTTAGCGATTAGGAGTGACAGATTGTTTGGTAAACGTATAGCATGTTCTATATGTTATAGTTATTTGAATGACTCTTACCATAATATGTTACGTTAACATACCAGACACGTTCTCAGTTGGTTATTTATGCCTCATATAACGTACACTTATTCAGCCTGTTGTTCACTATTCTATTTATTTTAAATTGCCTTCCAAATGTCTATTCTTGGTGTTGGGTTTTATCAAATACATTTCCCCAAAAAATGCGACTTATACTCCAGTGCGACTTATATATGTTCTTTTCCTTCTTTTATATGCATTTCGGCCGGTGCGACTTATACTCCGGAGCGATTTATACTCCGAAAAATACGGTACTCTTAATATTCAATTCTAATAATTATTAATTATAGATCCATTATATTATCATAATATGTGCACATATATATGTATATATATATATATATATATATATATATATATATATATATATATATATATATATATATATATATATATATATATATATATATATATATATATATATATATATACACATATACATACATACAAAAACTGTTAAGTTGACCTAACGATTAATTCATTTTTCTGTTTAAAAAAACCCAGTGCATAATATGTAG